>NC_052056.1:117914957-118085557 GCF_903992535.2 Arvicola amphibius
GAGGACTTAATTAATTGTTGACCACAGCTTGGGAGAGAGGTGAAACCTGGGTAGGAGTGACAAGAAAATCCACGACTACTGAGTGCCGTCTAACCCCAGTCTCTTGGATCCCTAGGGATTTCACCTCCAGAAAGCTTCTAGACCAGTGTGGTACCTCAAAAAGGGGTTTAGTCTCTCTGCTCTTGTTGAGGGTGAGTAGTGGAGAAAAGACAAGAACATTTAGCACAGTGTCAGACATAAGCAAACTCTCGGTGTCAGCTGGGACATTGGCCATATAAGCTTCATAAATGTGGCTAACGTCTGTTTTCTGTCGTGTATTTCAGATACAGTGTGTTTTGAATCCTGTGGGAGGTCAGATGCGTGACTGAGTACAGGCTTCAGTGCAGGACAGTGACTGACTGCTACTTAGACCTCAGGTCACCTTGTAGCTAACCCCAGAAGTTTACATGCTTTTTAGATGATTCTGTCCTCATTTATAAAGTAGAGACGATTACTACTGCTTGAGGGTGGGTGTGCTGACCCAATGAGACACATGGATGGAGCTTTAGCACAGGCCAGTGTATGGTAGGCATTGCATAGAGTTAGTTAGAGCATTGGTTGTTGTTATTTAGAAAGGTGCTTTTATAAATTGAGAGACCACAGATGGAAACAATGCTAGGAGGTTAGTTTGGGGGTTTTAATTTACTTCTTACGTAAGTAATCTACAAAATACTTGGTGGACTCTGTCCGGGTTTATCTCCACATCTCCAGGGTGAGGTCAGGGCATCATCACTGATATTCTCTGTCGGCTCTTTAAAAATCCTTAAGGGACGGGGGCAGCCTTGAGTGTCTGTCCCTTGAGGCTCCTGTGTCAGGTGAGAGCCTCCTTCTGTGGCTGTTGGTCTGCAGAGCATACTGACACAGCTCTGCTCTTTAAAGATGCCGTCACCATGGGCTCTGTGTTTGGCCGAAGCACTGCGCTGAACATGCAGTCGTCTCAGCTGAACACACCTCAGGATGCTTCCTGCACCCATATCTTGGTGTTCCCAACATCGTCCACCATCCAAGTGGCTCCCGCCAACTACCCCAATGAAGACGGGTTTAGCCCCAACAATGGTGAGTGGAAGGTTCAGTAGTAGACAAAGTGAGTGTGGGGTGCTGGCCGCTGCGTCGTAGAAACCATGGAGAGGAGATGCAAAGTCTAAGAACCGCCTGGGCGAACTGCTCTGCAGTATCACCTTGTTAGTGCCTTTGTGTCTCTGCAAATCCCTAAGTGAAAGATTTGTTTGGTTCCTGCTTTCAGACCACAGCAGTGAAGCTGTGGCAGCCCCAGCAGCACATCTGGCTTCAGGGTTCTGCATCTGGGCCTTCACCCACAGTTGGCATTGCCTGTGTTCAAGGTGGACCTTCCACCAGTTAGTCCTTCCTTAGTAATGCTCAGAGGAAACTCTGTTTCTCAGCAATTCAGCTAGGTTGACAGTCAGAATTAGTCATCAAGACCAGAGAACGTGGGTGATTAACTTAACCTGCTTTCTGTCTGCTCTTGTCCCTCACCAATCACTGTCCCCGCTCTTCTGATCGGATTGTGGGGGGGCTGGCTGTGTAAAGATGCAGGCTTCCTAGCTCACCGTGGGGTGCAGTTTACTGGAGAAGAGCTCCATAGCTGATTGTTCTTAATGGAATTCTATATGAATACTTTTATAGGATTGAAAATAGTCATATATTTTGTAAAATGCTCTTTCATGCATCTGTGCTGTTTTTGAATTTTTAACATCTACCAGTATTTATTCATGTTAAGTGGGGAGGGAAAGGATACCAAAATGTACCTGTGACAGCCTCATTGAAGACCCAGTCCTATGGGAATGGAAGGGCTGGTGGCAAGATTCCATGGTATCTGGGTATTTGGTGATGGTTTACCTTGACATTTTCCTGTCCAAATTTCCTGCAAGTGTACCCTCATTTTGCGGTGTGAGAAGTAAAGCATCCTCTAAGGAACACTGCTTTGATTTCCTTTGGAATGGTCTCATCCCATGTCATGGCAGGCTCCTACCTGTTTTGCTGAAGTCAGCCTTTCAGCCCTGTAGGCACTGATCATATACCTAGCTAGAGTCTGCTTGCTGCTGAATGGTGCCAGCATTGACTTTGCAACAACAGACCTGTCTCTTAAGCTGTCTTTCATCTTTTTATTTGTCTTTGGAGCTGTAAAGAGTTGGGGGCTTTCTCCACGGCTATGGTTTCTCCACTGTGTTTTTTTACTTGTCTAGGAGGTCACTGGCAAGAACAAAAAGACAGTTCATAGCACTTCCGCAGCAGGCAGCTGTTAGGTATTGCAGTGGCTACAGTAGCCTGTAGCTGTTGAAGAGGAGCAGAGCATGAGGTGGTTAATTTTTAACTTCCCTGTGCTTTCCTCCCTCTAGATGATATGTTTGTAGACCTTCCATTTCCAGACGATATGGACAATGACATCGGCATCTTAATGACTGGGAACCTCCATTCCTCTCCCAACTCATCCCCAGTTCCCTCACCAGGCTCTCCCTCTGGAATCGGTGTGGGCTCTCACTTCCAGCACAGTCGGGTAAGAACTGCCGGAAAGAGGTTGCCGAGAACAATCACAACCCCCAGGAAAGTTGCTGTCACCATCAGAATGAGGTGTCTGTGCCGCAGCTTCCCAGCCCAATTTTGGAGAGCGAGCAGGAATTTGGAAAGCACCTTCCAGACATTCCTAGTGTGCCCCTTTATTAGAAAGTTAGTCCTCTGGTGTGCAAGGCTCTCGGTGGTGCTCCTGCCTGCGGTTTTCCTTGGTTTGGGGCGACAAGGGAAGCTGAAAGGCTGAGAAAGCATAGGCATGTGTTGTCCATGACAACCTCCCCAAGAGGGGCTGAATGATTTTGGTTTTGAACAAAAAAAAAATATTTTCTTAGCATTTTGCATCTTCCCAGATAAGAGGCGGGCAGAGCTGCTGCTCAGCATGTACCTGCGAGGAGCGTCCGTGGTTTGTGTCCATTTGTTTCTCCTGCACCATTATGATCTTGCTGGCAGCGGCCTGAAGGGAGGCATTGAGAGCCACCCAGTGCGTAGTTTACAGACGTCTCCAGGTCACTGCTGCAAATTAGTGAAGAAGCCAGAGTTCAGCATTAGCTCAGTCTTTAAATGCCCTAGACTAACAAGGGTTTAAAGTCAAAGGCTGCCCCATAGCTCATGTCAGCTTTGTCCCAGCCAGCAGGGCAAAGGCCTCATGGTTGTGCTGTGCTTCTAATAATGGTTCTTCGGGGATTAGGTCATGAGAATGCTGTCTGGTGTCTGCCCTGAGTAAGTGCAGCAGCCCTCCGTCCACTGACTCCTACAGGACCATGCTGCCAGCACTGCAGTCACTCGTGCTGCTCAGAAGGTTTAGTCATGGAGCAGCTGCAGGGCAGACCATGCAGAGCCCTCAGTGAGCACTTGCCCCACACCCCTTTGGGGAGGACAAGGTGGTAAATGTCTAGGTTTCCTTTAGGCTGATGACCAGAGAGTGACAAGCAGCTTGTTTACTGGAAGTTATCCTGACAGAAACTGAACCAGGAATAATGAACATTCCTGTGACTTGGTTCACCGTGATCTGCAGCGAGCCCAGTCATGTGTTTGCTGCTGTAGTTCATTTTAGCATTCATAAAGCCCTTACCTGATGGAGGTGCCTGCGTGCTCTTCCTTTCTTAGATCCTGAAGGTTGCGTACAAACAGCTCTGTCCCGAAACTAGTCAGGTGGCCTTTCTCAGTACTGAGCTCCTCAGCCTGGTGACTCCAAGAAGCTCTTGAGCGGTTGGTTCCTTTTTCTAGACTGTCTATCTCGAGTTAAGTTGTTAAGTAGGACTGTATGTTCAAGGTGACGGCAAAGGCTGTTGTTTATTTTACTGCAGGCCTCAAGTAGGCTGACCTAGAAGTCTGATCCTCCCACCTTAATGTCCTTATCTCCTAAGGTTGTGCATTGCATGCACATGTATGTGTGTGCATATACTGCTATATCCCGACTTTGCTTTTTTTCTTGGGCCATCATATTTTTATTTTTTATTCTGTCCAGAATCAGAGTTGATAGGATTTGATTTTAAGTAATTAAAGATCATTTCTTTCTCTAAATAGGAGTCATCCAGATCACCGATCACTTACCTTTTAAATTCTGGATAGCCACTGACGGGCGGAAAGTGCTGCAGTAATGCACTCCAGACTACACAGTGCACTCCCACAGCACCACCAGGGTGCCCGGAGCATCACTGCCCTGTGCATTCTGGTGCATGTCACTTAGTTCTCATCCCAGAGATGATGGAGAGCAGGTGTGCTCTGGAGGTGCTGGGGACCGATGGCCCCAGCACCAGTGTATCCATCTTGTCAGGACCTTCAGCTGTTCATAGTTTTTGTCAATGCCTGAGCTGGCTGCAGAGACTTGTGTATTTCATGTCATATTCCTCAGCTGCCAGGGGCTTGGTGGGAGATATGCAGGCAGGAGAGCATCACTAGTGACCAGAGTCATGGGGTAAACCATGGTCAGCTCCTGACGATGCTCATTGTGACTTGGGCCTTGTTTTCCAGAGCCAGGGCGAGCGACTTCTGTCCCGGGAGGCCCCGGAGGAGCTCAAGCAGCAGCCCCTGGCCCTTGGGTATTTTGTGTCGACTGCCAAAGCTGAGAACCTCCCGCAGTGGTTTTGGTCATCGTGTCCCCAGGCCCGGAACCAGTGCCCTCTCTTCCTAAAGGTTCGTTTGATGCTTTCTGAAGTTTAAGAAGAATCATGGGCTCATATTTTCATTTGGTTGAACTAGAAATCTCCTGCTAGCTGCCACAGTCTCTTTGTATTCCTTTCTCTCCTGTCATTTAATACTCTGAGGAGATATAGGTACCTGAGAGTGGGTTTAGAAGAGGAACCCAAACCTACTATTAAGAAGTGAGTCCACATTAACTTGAGGAGGTATCAGGACCATCGTAAGTGCAGAAGCGGCGTGGCTCAGCATGGCACTCTCCCAGTCAGTCCTGGCGGCTGACCATGGCCTGCAGCACACTCCTGCTCGACCGCACACTGGCAGCGTCCTCCAGAAAGCAGAGCAGGCGCCAGTCGTGCCTTTCATTTCCGTGGTTGTTCTCCTTGCGTGGCTTTTGGAACCCATTGATCCAGAGCTCAAGGCTTTAAAACAAGACCCCAAACTTGAAGAGCGTGAAAGAGCCTAGAATGGAATCCATTCCTCACCCAGAGGCTGGCAGGAGACACAGGTTTGAGAGTGTACCTTGGAGAGGACGCCTGGCAACGGAGGGTACTGAGTAATCCCAGCCTTGATCTCCCCCTTGGCACAGCACAGCCATCTCCAGAAGTCTCTGTGTTGGCAGAAGTGAAGAATGGCAAATGTAGTTGGTACATGCCCCATGCCCAGCTAGGAAGGAGCCGAGGTGGGAGAGTCATGTGAGTTGTGAGTTGAAGCAAACTTCAATAGCACAGCAATACTGTCTCAGAATATGCAAACAGGATGGCTGTGTGAAAGATGAGGAAAAACTAAGTGCCCATCAGTAAGGCTGACTGAACCAACTGTGCAGCCTCACCACACAGTGAGTGCATCGTTGGGTATCCACCACACAGAGGGACAGACTCTGTGTGCCTGTTCTGCAGCATGGAGGTGGTTCTGCAGTAGTAAACTGTGAGATGTTTGTATCTCCCAGGGAACCTGCGAGATGTTTGTATCTCCCAGGGACAAGGAAAGGGGAATCCAAACACTTGGGAGTGAAAGCAGTGTTTCTCAGGACTTGGTGTTAACACCACAAGTTATGGAAATCTATAGTTTTTACTTTTGTTCTTCTGTAAAGCCTGGGAACAGTAACAGCTTGGCTACAATAAACGCCCGCGTTGCAATGATTGTAGTTACTAATTTTTACTTATTGCTCAAAACATCTGAGCTCATTGAAGAACTGACTGATTTCAGACCCAAAGTGAAAAATATTCAGAATGTAGCTGATAACATTTTGTTGGCCATCAAAACAAAGAATTTCTCCAGGACTGGACTGTTAGGTTGCATATAAGTCAGAGGTGGCAGACACAGTGTGACCCTAAAGGACACAGTGAATTGTCACTCTGTGCTAGGTGCCAGGCACAGTTAGGCATGGAAGGTGGTGTGGGAGCAGTGTGCTCACCTGAGGATGAAGCATGACGGGAATGGACCATCGCTTCCCACAGTTTAGTCTCTTTCCCGTTGCTGCCTCGGGACAGCCAACCGTGCCTTTTGCTGCCCTGCCACTGAAGTCTGCAGTGCTCACATGGTCGTAGACGTGTTCCTGCCTGCCCACCTGGAGACACACCCGTGACTGAGCTCAAGATCAACAGACGGTTTGTGAGGAATCTGAAAGGGAGAAGGTATTTAAAAGAACCACAGGACAGACCAGCCACATTGACTGCAGAGCCTTTGACACTCCATACCAGGTTGGCCCGTGACTGGAGGAAGGAAAAGGAAGTTTCAAGATTACCAGGGGAGATTGTCTGTAACCTATCAGTTGATAAAAAAGGAATTATGCATTTTTGTTGTGTATGATACATATTACTGTTTTTAAAAGTTCTTATCTGTAAGCTTTACCTCCGAAATTTACAAGGGAAATGATACAACAATGGGTTTTGCTTTAAAATACTCCAAAGGGGAAAATACTCAAAGCAGAGTGACTAGTAGTGGCCCTGTTCAGCTTTGGTGGCAGGGCACACAGCCTTGCATAGGAACAGCTGTTCTGTGTGATGGGCTGTTACGTTACAGATGGACTGGTGAGGGGCTCAGTAAGTCATGAGTTCAGTTCTGGGACCCATGTGATGGAAGGGGAGAACTGACTCCAACAAGTTGTCTCCTGACCCTTATGTGTACTGCGATGTGCACACATGTGTACACACAAAATAAGTATTTCTTTAAAAGAAGCAAACAAAGTGAGTTAAACCAAGAAGAGAGGCCCCTGAAACTGGCCTTGATCTTAACTCTAGGATGTGGTGCTACGTCACAGGAGGTGACTGAGCAGTTGGAGCGCTTGGGCACATAGCAGTCTGACTCCAGGGTCTTGGAGGTTTCTCTCTGCTGTTCTGTACCTGGGCATGAATGCTCTCTCTCCCCACAGGCTTCACTCCATCACCACATCTCCGTAGCACAGACAGATGAGCTCCTTCCTGCCAGGAACTCCCAGCGGGCTCCACACCCTCTGGACTCCAAGACCACATCTGATGTTTTAAGGTGACGCTCCTTCCTCCTTGCTTCCCTCAGTGTACTAGTACAGGCGATGCTCACAGGGACACTGGTGCGTGTGTAGAACAGTGGTGTCTGGTCGTCCCTGAGAGCTGTTGTCCCCACTCGTGCTGGGACAGCAGTGTCTGTACTTCATTCACTGGACAGTAAAGCGCATGGGACACTTCCCTTCCTGTTCCCAGAGGCGATGGAAGTGTCAGGGCTGGGTACAGGGACAGTTGAAGACAGTGTCTGGAACGGTTTTACCTGAAAACACTTTTTAACCTTCCCTGCTATAGATAGATACATGTGATCGACTTGAACATAAATTCTGTGTTGCAAAATGCATCCCAGAAGCATGGGTTCTCTTTTGCTGTTTTTAGCACCACAGAAAATTTTACGCTGTGAGTCTGGTGTAATGGTGCATGCCTGTAATCCCAGAACTTGGAAGGAGAAGGCAAAAGAACCAGGAGGTCAAAGTTATCCTCAGCTACTTACTGACTTCAAGGCCAGAGTCTAGCCTGGGCTACACAAGACCCTGTGGACGTGTGCACGTGGGTGCACAGGCCCAAGGTCAGCCATTGTCTCCCTCAGTCACCCTCCACCTTACTCGCTGAGACAGGGTCCCACCTAGCCTGGAGCTCAGCGGCTGGCCACCTCGTCCCACCCACACTGTTGACTTACAGGTGTGCACTCCTGTGCCCCGCTTTACACAGATCCTGGACAGAAACTCAAGTCCTCGTGTCACCTTCCCAGATCCAAGACCAGCTCTTAAATCAAAAAACAGGCAAAAGGTGTCAGGTGCCTTGAGAAGATGAGAGAGCTTTTCCTCGTGCTCTCTCACATACAGGAAGGAGCCTCTTCAGTACCATCCTGGTTTCCAGGCTCTGGTGGAACACAGAACAAGGGGCCTTGTAGTGGGTGAAGTGTGTGCTGTATGCCCAGAAGCCCAGTGTTCAGGTGGCTAGCTAAGGCTGCGAGCGAGTTTCAGGTCATGCACTACATCTCTGGAATAGGTGGGTAGACCCTGTCCGCCACACTTTTTTTTTCAAGTGACCACAGCAGATTAACATTGAGAAACTGGTTAAAGCCAAATGTTGGTGAAATATTTGGTACATTTTTCAGTTCAGTATTGCCAATATATTCTTATTTTGGCATTTAGCCAACATGAAGCAGTCTCCGTTCAGACTTGCCTCATCTTAATGTTTAGTGACCCTGGCGGCCCCCCCATAGTTAGACAGTGCAGTGTGAAGGAGAGCAAGATGGGCTGCAGTGGCCTCCAGGCTCACCCCAAACTTGTGGCCCAGAAGCTGATCTATGTGTTCTTTCTGGCAGGTTTGTACTGGAGCAGTACAATGCCCTATCCTGGCTCACGTGCAATCCGGCCACCCAGGACCGCACTTCCTGCCTTCCCATCCACTTCGTGGTGCTCACGCAGTTGTACAACGCCATCATGAACATGCTCTAACCAGGAAGCGGGTCCCTCTGCCTCAGCTCTCCTGCAGCCTTGGCCAAGGAGCCAGTTCCAGTCTACAGATGCCCGGCCTTTTCCAGACCACTCCCTACAGCCCTGCACTGTGACGCCTTCTGAGCAGGCACTTGCTCATTCTGCAGTGTTCATGCCACAGTGACTCCTTGACGTGTTTCATGAGGACCTGGAAATTTCCTTACGAAGTGACTTGAGCCAATGTGTGATGTGTGCAGCCCGCAATCACCAGGAAGTGGTGGTTGTTGGTGGCTTAAGAGGGAAACAGAAGAGACACTGTCCATTTGCACAAGAGTCTGCTCTCAGCCTCTGTTCGTGTCAGGCTGTCCAGCCCTCTGGATGCAATCCTCTCGCCAGTGGTGGATGCCTGTGGGCACCCGGCCTCCACAACCTGGAAGTGTCACAACTACGAACCAGCTCCATCCAGTGCAGCTTTAGTACTGGGTCTCCGCCTCCCCAGCCTGTCAGGAGGGCTTTGCTTGGCCACACACCCTTGTAGACACAGGAGGTCTGGAGACAGCTGCATTTTGTTTATTTATTTTTAATTTTGTTGTAAGGTTTTTGCAACTTTGTTTTTTCTAATCTTGAGGACCAGGTACAGTAGCTGAAACCCACTGAGACCCACCGTAGGATTCTCTGACCACATACCTCTGTCCTAGAAGCCAGAAAAGGAGTGAGAACAAACTGGGGAGATCATGCTGGAAAAGCAATGCAGTCATAACCACCCAGCAGTAGATTCTGGTAAGAACCATCAGGGTTCCCAAGTGTTGTGCTGTGCTGTGTGGCCCACATCGTGGGTGGATTACACTGTCTACGAAGGCAGGCAGGCTCAGCCCCGCGCTGGAGGCGGCAAGGACCATAATCACTTCTCTATACAGTCACATGGAAATACCTTTTCTAGAGAATTCTTACAGAAACCCAGGTCTCTCCTTTCATTAGATCAAAAGGGACTTTTGTACATATCACAACCAAATCAGTTACAAACATGGTGAATTTTCTTCTGGACCATAGGAATATCATTTCAAAGAAACAAATAGTACAACTCAACCGTTAAATCAGTACTTGAAACTGAGCCTCTGTGTGGGACTTTAAAAAAAAAATGCCTTTTTAAAGCATTAACAGCTGATTGATTGAAGTATTTTTGACTCCCCCTCCCTGACCTTACGGTTGACTTTGAAGCCCTGTTTCTAGCCCTTATGTCATATGTTTCTGTCTGTGGGTGGTGGTGTGGACTGGCTTCCCAGAGCTGCCTCATGGGCAGTGAGCCTGACTCCCATGGGAGAGTCCTGCAAACTAAGTTCTTCCAAGAGACTTTCATGTCCTGGTTATTAACAAAGAAAAAAAGGAAAATGTAATAATTGATATGATTTTGTAAAAGTATTTTTCTTGAGATAATCTAACGTTTAAAACATTATATTAAATAACAGATGGTGGGGGTGTGAAAGCAGAGAAATAACTTGTAAATGGGTGATTGTTCTCTGTCCCACCAGCTGGGGGGTTGACTTTCCAATGTATAGCTTAAAAAATCTGATATATCAAACCATTTGTATCTAACGTGTACAGTGTAAAATTGACTTAAATATCGCAGTGCTATTTTTTCTTATCAGAGAGGAAACCCTCAAGGCCTTTTGAAGAACGTGAGATGATGGGGATGTAAACTTGTATAAAGTCACCTGGCGAAGACGGGCTGTACAGTAGATGTTTGTAGTCTTTTACCACTTGGGGTTGCTTTTTCTCAAAATTCATCAGAACTTTGAACCTCTCTCTCTCTCTCTTTTTTTTAAATGGACTGTTTTTACTGCAGGGGCTTTTCTTCCCTAGAAACCCAACTCTACACATAAAAAGAAAAAAAATGAAAAAAAAAAACACAAAAAACCAGAAAAACACTATAAAAAGTTTTAAAAGAAGGCAGCAAAGGGTAGTTTTCATCTGGTGTCTTTTATTTAAGTTTTTAAGTTAAGAAAGGCTGGTGACATATTTATACGTTTTTGTGCAAAAATAAATGAATGGCAATAGATTTAAAAAAATCTTATTATGTACTTCTGTGTGAAAAAGTCTGTATAATATTTCCCTTAAATATGCATTATTTTACTTGTGAGTTTTTTACAGAATTAATCTGAAATGTACAAGCCCTGGATTTGCTACAGAGTGAGAAGTTATTTTATTTTTTTTTAATTTTTAATTTTGAAAATTCTGCAGAAATCAGAACTCCTACCATGGTTTGAAATGGGGAGGTGGGAAGGGAGCAGGGAGGGCTTGTCCGGCATGCCTGTATGTATATTTCAGAGCCTTTTTTAAATGTAAAAGCTGTACATTTCTGGGAAGTTCTGATTTTTTTTTTTTGTTTCCTTTTTCCTTCAAGCATTTTTGCAGTGAGCTTCTTTTATATATAGCAGACAATTGGAAAGAATACAAAACTATGTGTTGTTCATTTAAGAACTACAGCACAGTGCTGGTTCAATACACTAAAGACTTTGATAAAAAGAAACAGTGATAAAGGCCTCCATTTTAAATGTCATTCATATATACCTTGTGGATGAGAGCTATATACTTTTACACACTTTTTTAGAGGAATAAATTATTGAATTACTGAAACTTTGAGCGTCTTTTTTTCCCTCCCACCCTGTCTCTGTGCTGAGCTCACACTGCTCAGGTGTATGTGGTGTCCCCTGTCACAGACGGAGCAGCGCTGGCCTGGAAGGTGTGTGTGCTACCCCAGTGGCTATTCCCAAGCCCTATTACGTCATCATTCCCAGGGGCCAGCACAGGTACCCTAGTGTTCAGGTCCTCGCCTGTCTTGAGCAGGTCAGGTCTGACGTTGTTTTGCCCTTGGACATTTGCGAACAGCCCCTAGGACGAGTTGCGAATCTGTTTGCATGTTCCCTCTTGTTCTCCCAACCCCGACAGGCCAGTGACAGTATGCGAGCCAGTCCTGCTAAGCACACAGCATCTGCGGCGAAAACCTGCTCACTCTAGACGAGTTTCGGAGCCTTAGTCACTGTCCTGTCCCACATGAAATTTACTCTGAATGGGTGAGCCCCGGGCCTTGGCAACAGTCAAAGCGAGAATAAGTTTGAAGGGACTTACTCTTCACTGTCTACTCTCAGTGTAACCGTCTCCAAATTTAGACAGCAGTTTGCTGGATGACTCCAGACCCCCTTCCCAGTCACTCCATCTGCAGTGAAGGATGACGGCGTGGGGAGTCCTAGGTCTCTCTAACTCCGGTCGTCATACTAATCAGAGCTGGGTGGGTTTTGACAGGCGTCATGATTTACCTGATCTGGTCATTGCTGACTTTATTCCTGTCAAGAGATCGTTCACCTTGTGGCTAAATCTGAGGTGGCACAAAGGTTTGTTGACTGTATCGAGACAGCTGGACAATCAACGGTCAGTCCAGCCATCGGCATTGCTCAGTTGCACTTGGCATTGCTCAGCTGCACTTACCACCAGCCTTTCAACTCCTCTGGAAATAAAAGGACTGAGAAACAGATAAACCGGAAGGCCGTCTGCTGAAACCGAAGCTGCAAACTGAGCTCAGTCTGCTGCGGCCGTGAGCCTGGCACTGTGCACAGTAGTTTGAGTCTCCTTGTGCCAGAGTCCTACCAAGGTGTCATTTCTCATGCGTCTCACTCCGTGTCTCCCTTACACCTGCTCCACAGAAAGCCACCGATAGTTACTATTTTATGTTATCAGTGTCAGAGGCACTAAGGAAAGCCTGCGGTCCCAGGTAGTAACAAGCATGTGAACTGTGTCCTGGGCCTCCTAAACAGATTAACCAGTCTCACTTTACTTAACCTAAAATTCTTGAGTTTTTAAACTTTTCTTTCTTTGACTCAGCTGGCTACAACTCTAATGGAGCAAGTCACAGGCAGAAGTGTTCCTATGAGGAACACTGTTGAGCATCCAGGGAGGCCGGCTGAAGAGGGCTGTGTGCTCTCTCTCTGAAGTGAATCAGCCGGACGAGTTGCACATTGTTTGGTGATGAGATTCCAAACACAGACACTCATGGTTACTAGGCGATGGCAGTCCCGGATGCAGAGGAAAGTGAGGAAGCCGCACTAGGTCTTGGCTATTGGCTAATGTTACCTGCTTTGGGCCATACCAACATGGGCTCCTGAAGTCACTGAGAACTCGGAGCTGTTGGCCACCACCCTCATGGCCCTGCCCTCATGTCCCTGCCATTGATCAGACTTGTTTGAATCTCGCTGTCCCGGGAAGCTGGATGACACTCAGGAGCATTGGCCACCCCGGGCTAAGACTAGAAGCTCTGAGGAGGTCCATACTGAGGGCCTTTCTGGCCACAGTAGCAAGTTAGCATGTAAAATAGCGTCCGTTGTCCCCTCGCTCTGAAGTGGCCTCCGACTTTGTTCACCCAGGGCTCTTGAGGCCTGGTTGTTTTTATAAATGTCCTTTCAACTGTGACGAGGTGGTGTCTGTGTGGTTGAGACAGGCATGTTGCTTCTGGTCTGATAGTTTCTGGCTCACTGCAAAGCTAAGGAAGTCCTGGCTCATCAGGGGTAAAGTCAAGGTATTGCCTGTAGCATCAGCTCATGACGGCCATCCGGACATGAGGACAGAGTGCCCTTCCATGGGCCAGGACTGCATACTGAGCTGTGAATAGGCTCCCCCAAATATCTGAGCCTTGGGAACAACAGAGACCACCGTGTGTCTCAAAACTTAGTGGCAGTTTACCAGACAGTCCGTCGGTTCTTGGCACTTCTGGAGGAGGAGGCTCAGGAAAGGAGAGGAATTCAATTGGTTTCTTCTTGTGTGTTTTTTTTTAATATACAACTTATTTTTATTTTGTGTTCATTGGTCCTTTGCCTGCATGAATGACTGTGTGAGGGTGTCAGAAGGCCTGGATTGGAGTTACAGACAGGTGTGAGCTGCCCTGTGGGTGCTAGGAATTGAAGCCAGGTTAAAAGCAAGAGCTCTTCACTGCTGAGCCATCTCTTCAGCCCCTTTTATGTGGTTCCTGTTTGACAGTCTTGCGTAGAATTTAAGGGGTGGGTTTGTCTGGTTTCTTTCTGGGTAGTTGTGTTGTATCCTCAATGTTGAGCCTCTGCTTTGGGATGGGCAGCACTCTTGCATGTACCTAATCTGACGTACACCTTTTTTCTTTCATCTGTGATTTTTCTAGCCGTTTCCTGTTTCTTGGTTTTGAGTTTTTTCCACATAGCTGCTTACCAAGACACACGTCTTTTCTGTATCGTCTCTGTATCTGCCTAGCTTTTCCCACAGTTTCATCCTTCAGAGTTTTGTCTCATGTGGCTTAATTGCCTGCTCAATTTATTGTCATTTTCAGTATTCAGGCGTTTGTATCCTGAGGCTTCAGGGAGGGGGAGCCATCTTCAGACTAGATTCAGTGTTCTCGAATTTTTCAGGAGTCTTCCTATCACCGTCTTGTGTCAGATTCCCAGAGGTGTTGAAAGAGGGGAAGTCAGACAGGTTACACTCTTAATTCTTTTATATCTCTCACTGAGGAAGTCGCCTTTGGGTTTAAAGCATAAAGCCTACTGAACTAGAATATCTTCCCACCACACTATAGTCTTGCCAATGATGGGTTTTTACAGGCTTCGTCTTTGAAAGGCCCCTTGTGACCGTTGTCCATAGAGATGTGGTGTGAGTTTACTAGTTTTCTAATAGCTGCCGTTAAAAAGTAAAGAGAAATGGGTGAGATTCACTTAACAAAATATTTTATGCTGCCTAATGAAGCTAAATCCTGTTTGAGCATGATTGTCATTGTAAAGCTCAGCCCTGTCTAATGAGCATACCTTCCTGTGCAGTCCGCCTTCAGAGGGCTCTGTCGTCCAGTGCTCTTAGGCTACCGTGCTGGCTTGGGTTAGTCGGGGCGGGGGAGGGGCGATGCTCTATTGCTCACCTTTTTTTGCCTCTTTTTAAAAATTTTATTTATTTATTTACTTACTTATTTATTTATTTATTATGTATGCAATATTCTGTCTGTGTGTATGTCTGCAGGCCAGAAGAGGGCACCAGACCTCATTACAGATGGTTGTAAGCCACCATGTGGTTGCCAGGAATTGAACTCAGGACCTTTGGAAGAGCAGGCAATGCTCTTAACCACTGAGCCATCTCTCCAGCCTCCTATTGCTCACTTTTTATTTAGATTGTAACTTCATAGTTCTCGGTTGCACGCCCACTTCAGAAGGCTCAGTACCCACCCAGGGCCAGCGGCCACCCGTGGACCTGTGCAGTCATCCTGGTGTCGGCCACGGATGTCCAGCTCTAGGGCAGCTGTTGGAGGATGTCTCCCACTGTGACTCTGCATCTGGGCCTTCTCTCTGCACTTGCTTATTGGTGTGTGCAGGTTTAGTGTGCAGGTTTAGTGATGCATCCGTTGCAACCACCCAAGGGTCCTTTGTTCTGCAGATTCCTGGGTAGCTGTTAGCCCCCTCTGCCATGACCACCTTGCATGTCTGAGTGACCGCCTCGCGCCTCCGCCTCCAGGTTCTGTCGCATGGGCTGCATCATGCCCGTTGCTGCGTTTGACTTTTTAAGGCTTCTATTGAACGTGATCAATTTGGCCATGTGCATTTGGTTCTGTCCAGAAGTTTCCATCTGCGCGAGTGCTTAACTGACTTCCATTCCTGTGTGGACTCAGTGTGATGCTGCTGTGTCCAGGACTGTGCCAGTGAGGTCTGAGCTCTGCCACTGCCCTTCGCCTTGGACTTAGACAAGGCGCTGGGTTGCAGGCCACCCCCAACAAAGGTCGAAGTGAGCTGCATCCCATCAGCAGCCCGTGCTCCTCTCACCCAGGCACCATGTGCGTTGGAGTAATGGGTCTCAAGGTGGGTGGCAGTGGGCAGCTCTGACTGGGTGTGTCCTTGTCTTGCTCCACCTGCTCACCTTTGTCATGGGCTACACTTCCCCCGCCTGGCTCTTCCCATCTCTGCGTCAGCTCTCCCCAGTCAGGTGGTCATTCTTCACTGCCCCTGGCAAATTCTCTGTCCTTAATTCCCTTGGACTGGCCACAGGAGTCACAGAGTGCCCACACTTGCGTCCAGGCAGTGGGTGAGCCTGGGGAATATGCATTAGATGTCCCCCTGGTGACTCACACCTTGAGACATTTCTGTCAGTGCCATTTAGTCAGGCAGGCAGGCAGGGACCCTGCCACACACAGTCTTCGTGGCCACGTGAGCCAGGGTTGTCTCATTTGCACCAGAACTTCAGGATGCACCTTCCCTGGCACTAGAGGTCTGTCTCTAGTACCACTTCCTGCCAGGACCCTCTCCCAGAGTCCTGCAGCCGTTCCAGGCTCAACCCGGAGCTCAGCATCCCTTTAGACCTTGTCCTCACTCTGGAAACCTGCAACTAAGAACTTAGCCCATGTTCCCTTCCTCATTCTCCTATCCTCCCACCCACTGATTCTACATCCTGAAGGTCATCTGGTCTCCGGGATGTCATAAGAAAGTCCCCACCTTACCCCCAAGCCCAGTGCAGCTTCCGTCCTGTGAGGTTAGTAGGTGAGGAAATCATGCAGGCCCAGCCTGACATGAGCACTACCGTAACAGGGCAGATGTGGCCAGGTCACATATGGAAAAGTCTTCTGTCGATGTGAGGTCATGAGGTTTCCACATTATATGCAGAACCCATAGAAAGTGGAGGGCAGGGTCAGTTTTGGGTCAGAGGCACAGCATATGGAGGCCAGAAGGGGAGGTGAAGGATGAAGCAGTCTGTGTAAGGCAGGACCAACCTTTCTGACTGTGTGGCTATGGGAGGGGCAAACCTGAGGGCTGCTGTGATGGCACCGGCAGCATGGGGATGGATTCAGCAGGTGTCAGGGATGCGGAAGGTTCTTGGTGCCCTGCTGCCAGTGACGCAGGAGGCCCTGCAGCAGCTGGAGAAGTGGAAATGTCAGTGCTGGGTGAGCACAGCTTCAGAGGCCAAGCTTCCAAGTGGGGGGACCACAGATAAGAGGTGTCCAGGGAAGGGCACAGGAGCCGGGTAGGCTGGCTCTTTCACGTGGTTAGGGTCTTGTGGGTGACCATGAGGGAAAAGAGACTCGGGGTAAAAGGACCAGAGCTTTGGTTGGTAGCTCCATGAGTCATGTGATGGAAGAGTCCAAAGGGAACTCAAAGAGGAGGGCAGCAGCTTTGGTGCCAATAGCACCCACGCTAATCTGTACCGCAGGAAGACTCTACTGCAAAGAAGACTGTACTGCAAAGGTGAAAGACCCTATTAGGTCCTCTGCTGCTTCCCAGGGTGAGGATGAACCTGCAGGCCCTATGGCTCTGAATAACCTGCCAGCTACACCTTAGCTTTGCTCCCTAGGGAAGGGAAGCTTCTAGATAGTAGGTTTCTGTCCCTGGGGAGGGTGGGAGGCTACAGGAAGCAGGTAACAGGCAGGAGCATCCTGTTGCTTCTACCCTTTGCTCCTAACATGAGCATCCCAACATCTTACCTTTGTCCTGGCACTAGTGGACCTGGGCCTTCCTGGTCCAGGGCCCAGGACTAATGTGGTCAGGCAGCCTCTCTCTGCAGGAACTTGTGTTCATTTCTGTACCCTGGAGCCCATCAAAATCCCAATGAAATTCTTCACAGACCTCGAAAGAATGGTACTCAACTTCACATGGAAAAGCAAAAAGTCCAGGATAACCAAAACAATCCTGTACAATAAAGGCATCAGGGATCACAATCCCTGACTTCAAACTCTACTACAGAGGTACAGCACTGAAAACAGCCTGGTATTGGCATAAGAACAGACAGGAGGACCAATGAAACCAAAGACAAGTGGTGCTGGCATAACTGGATGTCAACATGTAGAAGAATGAAGATAGATCCATATCTATCACCATGCACAAAACTCAAGTCCAAATGGATCAAAGACCTCAACATAAAGCCAACCACACTGAACTTCATAGAAGAGAAAGTGGGAAGTACACTTGAATGCATTGGCACAGGAGACTGTTTCCTAAATATAACCCCAGTAGCACAGGCACTGAGAGAAGCATTAATAAATGGGACCTCCTGAAACTGAAAAGCTTCTGTAAAACAAAGGACAACGGTCAGCAAGACAAAATGGCACCCTACAGAATGGGAAAAGATCTTCACCAACCCCACATCCAACAAAGGGATGATTTCCAAAATATACAAAGAACTCAAGAAATTGGTCATCAAAAGATCATATAATACAATTTTAAAAATGGGGTATAAACCTAAACAGAGAACTCTCAACAAAGGAATCTAAAATGGCTGAAAGACACTTAAGGAAATGCTCAACACCCTTAGTCATCAGAGAAATGCAAATCAAAACAACTCTGAGATTCCATCTTATACCTGTAAGAATGGCCAAGATCAAAAGCCCTGATGACAACTTATGCTGGAGAGGATGTAGGGTAAAGGGAACACTCCTGAATTGCTGGTAGGAGTGCAAACTGGTACAGCCCCTTTGGATATCAGTATGGCAATTAGAAAATTAGGAAACAACCTACCTCAAGACCCAGTAATACCACTTTTGGGTATATACCCAAAGGATGCTTAATCATACTACAAGGACATGTGCTCAACTATGTTCATAGAAGCATTGTTTATCATAGCCAGAACCTGGAAACAACCTAAATGTCCCTTGAGTGAAGAATGGATAAGGAGAATGTGGTACATTTACAGAATGGAGTACTACACAGCAGAAAAAAATAATGACATCTTGAAATTTGTGGGCAAATGGATGGATCTAGAAAACATCATATTGAATGAGGTAACCTAGACCCAGAAAGACAAATATCATATGTGTTCACTCATAATTAGCTTTTTGAAATAAAGCAAAAAACAAAAACCAGCGTAAAATTCACAATCCCAGAGAACCTATACAACAAGGAGGACCCTAAGAGACACATACATGGATTTAATGTATATGAGAAGTAGAAAAAGACAAGATCTCCTGAGTAAATTGGGAGCATGGGGACCTCGGGCGAAGGTATAAGGGAAGGGGAGAGGAAAAGAGCGGAGTGGAGAAAAATAAATAGCTCAATAAAAACAATAAAAAATAAAAGAAAGTAAGCTTGCTGTCCAATTTGGCCTGAGTAACAGGGTTGACATACTTCCCCCTGCCCATGAGCACGTCATGAGTCACAGGAAGATTATGTTGTATATTAATATGGGCCTGTGATTTGGCCTGATGGTCATAGGCAGAGCGCCAGTTAAGACCGCAGACTCTAAGACAACCTTCACTTATGGTACCAATCATGGTAGGTAAAACCTGCTCAAAGTACGGAGAACTGTGACCAGACTCATCGGCTGCTTTGTGAACAAGGGAGAGACTGGCCAAGGGAGTGGGGTCTCCGACTGAATGGCCACCTGAGGGCCTACGTTCACCATGAAAGGCCATGGTTAAACCCTGTGCTATCACAGTTGAGATGGTTTGAGCGGTTAGCAGGGTGTTTGCTGTGATGGGCAAACAGCAGGGTAAATCCCTCCATGGGTGTTGTGGGGGAGGCATAGCCCCCCCCCTCCCCCCCCCCGTGCAGGGGGAACAGAAGGGAAACTGACAGGGACCTGGAACGTGGACGTTATTTTCTTCTTTATCTTTTATTTTCTTTACCTCCCCCCCCCCCCCCCCCCCCCGCCTTCCTTTTCCTATCTCTTTCTGTGGCCTCCTCCTCCTCCTCACCCGAGTTAGAGGGGATATCAGACATTGGTGGCTTGGAGGTGGTGGATAAATTGACATCATATAGTTCCTGACAGTCTTTGTTGTGGGCCTTCATCACCTCCTCCGCCGAGGAGGATCTTAGACTAACGATTATCGCCAGCAAAATATGAACAAAGGGTCACTCCTGAGGCTACCTCTCTCTTCCTAGCCAAAAACAAAACCCGCATCCAGAGATTGGGTCCCACATATTCTCTGGGGAGATCCGCGGAGCTAACACCACGGCCTCCGTCTAAATTTTTTCTAGGTCTGCAGCTCTGGCCCGAAGCCCTCGGCTGGTTAAACGGGACCTGAGGGCCCCATATGAGCCTCCTTACAACGAGAAGGGAGATTTCCCATAGCGGCATGGCAAACACCAAGGAAAGCGAAAGTGTGTGTCGGACCCAAGTGGGAAACTTGAGTGGTGGTTTAAGCCACGGCCATATGCCCACACGGTGTCCCTGGACGGGGGTCGACTGTCGGGGTTGGAACTTGGTTCCGTTTCCCGAGGCGTCAACTCTTGCGTGTTTGGAAGAGAGGGGTCCCTCAGTGGGACCAAAGGAACACTCAACAGAGTTGCCTTCTCACCGAAAAGCACCTATCAGCGCCACAAGCAGGAGAACGGGATCTATCGGGCTGAGATGCAAAAAAATGAACACAAGATTGGACCTCTTGGGCAGAATGCGGTGGCCACAGAAAAGGGCAAAAATGACGGCCAAAAAAGTTACCGAGGCAGCAACAACAGTGACCGCAACCCAGGCGGGCCCAATACCCATGTGAGGTCCCACGTTGCAGGTCGCCAGATGCAGCAGGGTCCCAGTGCAGACAGAGCTACTTGGTCTGGCCTTGTCTCACCTAGGACACAGAACCATAAGGATGAGGACTGTGTTCCCGGCGCTAATGACAGGGGAAGAAAGGTCGCTAATGCTTTTACATTTCTTCTGACGTAATTCTAGATTTACGGAAGGCTCCCACGTATATGCACTCACCCATCCCTTACCTTGCTTGAATTAACCCACAGGTCCTTTATGTGTCCCACGGTCCAATCTGGGACCCCATGTGACCCACACTCCTCTTGTCTCCTCCGATCAGTACTATTTCTCAGTCTAACGTTTGTTGTGTGACCACGAGCCAGGCCAGTTATTTAATTGTGGTTGGTTCCCACCATCTGGATTGGCCACCTCATGTTTTCTTGTGATTAAATTGCATTTCGTGGCAAAACTAATGTAAAAGCGATATGAGCGTTCTCAACAGCGTCACGTGCTTGGGATGATGTTTCTGTTGTCATGAGTGATGCTCACCCTAACTTGTTGGCTAAGGTGGCATTTTCCGAGTTACTGCTCCCCACTATTGATCTCCCCACCCAAATACTTTGAAT
The DNA here is from genome assembly GCF_903992535.2 of Arvicola amphibius. Lineage (NCBI taxonomy): Eukaryota > Metazoa > Chordata > Mammalia > Rodentia > Cricetidae > Arvicola > Arvicola amphibius. The sequence goes on from NC_052056.1 coordinate 117,935,649, forward strand.
AGCGTCTACCAGGGAAAAGCAAGCACTGTCCCACACTGTCCACCAGATGGCAGCCTTCACCGCTGTATCTTCATGGGCCCCGCGTTAGGAACGAGGTCCTGAGCATGGAGACTTTGTGAGACTGGTAGGAGGCCACCAGAGGAGCCCTGGCTTGGGTGGACAGCCCAGCCGAGGTGACAGACTCTTGCATGGGTAGCTTTGAAGAGCAACCTGACTTGGTAAATCTATCGGCTGCAGTAGACTTGGTGAGCAAACTGGGCTGCTGTGGCATTGGAGGGTGAGAGTGTACGTGCGTGCGTGCCTGCCTGCCTGCCTGCGTGCCTGCGTGCATGCGTGCGTGGTAGAGGGAATGGAAGGCTTCTACTGCTATTTCAACACCTTGCAATCTGCTCAGAATTGCAGAAGTAAAAACGTACTTCCTATGGTCGCCTGCCACCTACCACTACCTGCCTTGGAAAAGGTTTGTGGTCACTCATGGGATGGGAAGGGACCCCCAGGTGTGAAAGAACACTTGGCAGTCATAGAGATTATAGACTTGGGCCAAACCAGGCATGGAGGATAGCCTTTGTGTTTGAAGTGTAATTCAGGGACTATTAAAATTGCTTCGCCTGCACGGGGGCATGAGAAGATGCAAAGACAATACTTTTGCTGAGTTGGCGCTGGGTTATGTTTGTCAAAGCACAAGAAATTCGACATTTAAAATGAGCACATTTTAAAAAATTCATCTCCCCCACACACAGGCCAAGGGTCAACCTCAGGTGGTTATCCACCTGTATTATGAGACAGGATCCCTCATTTTGGCCTGGAGCTCACCAAATGAGGTAGGCTAGCTGGCTGGTAAGCCCCAGAATTCTGCTTGTCTTTGCCTACCCAGTTCTGGGATGATATGGGTGCAGCCATATGCCTATAATCACAGTGAGGTCCCCACGATTGCATGGCATGCAACTTGCAGACCAAGCCATCTCCCCAGCCTCCTAAAGCTCACTGTGCTTCTGGTCAAAGCACACAGCATACACAATTTACCATCTCAATGTGCCTTTTTTTTTTAATTTATTAATTGTGTGTCTCTGTGTGAGTCCAGGTGTGTGCTGGGCTCTCTGGGCTTGGCCTGATGCCTCATGGGCAGAGGGATGCCTTGAACCAGGGTCCTGCCCTGCAGCTCAGCCACCTCCTAAGCATCAGTTTCCGTGGGTGGAGAGCAGAAGGATCATACTTAGCCTCTCAGAGAGGCGGAGGGCGTGCAAGCTCCCTGAAGGCTGGGAAGTTGCGTGAGTGCCAGGATGCTGGGGATTTGCTGTCACACCCTTACAGGGAACTGAAGAGGTGAGAGAGGGCAGGGGGACAATGACTGCAGTGTGCTCATGGACACAGGGCCAGGGTAAGGCTGGCTCTCCTCTGGACACTGGTGTGAGTTCTTGATATTGTGTGCACATGCATGTACACACATGTTTGTGTGCATCCATGTGTTTTCAGATGCATAGCTCTTTCCTGTGGGATTGTGTGATATGCCAGGCCTTCTTGTCACGCTGTGACCCTTACCTGAGTGGCCTCCATTTCCCCTCTCCTACATCTCTTGGGTGGAACCCTGAATCTGTTCACTTTTCTTCTTTCTCTTCTTCTTGCTCACTCAAACCCTACCTCTTTTCCTTCTTGCCCTCCCTCCCTCCCTCTCTCTTTCCTTCTCCTTCCCTCCTCCACTCCTCCCATCCATCACCTGCTCTTGGCTTACTCAATTTCATATTGCCCTCCCTAACTGCCCTTTTATGAGGTCCGTGACAGAGCGGTTGACCTTCATTCAAGTCTCCTGGGTCAGACACTTCAGAACCACACACACAAATCCACCTTTCTGGCCTGTCTCCTCAGCACACCCAGGTCCAAGCTGGTGTCTGCTTCTCTGACTCCTCATGCCTTGCTGTCACTTGCCAGAGAAGCCTCTCCCCCAGGTTGCCAGATACAGGGAACAAATACAGAGAATGTCCTGGGGATTGGAGTTTCAGGTAGGTGGGTTTCGTGTAAGGACGTCTCCTGCCTCACTTTTAGATACACTCACTTTAAAAAGTACAGTCTAATTGAAATTGAAATCTAGCTCAGCCTTCCTTGTTATAGTTGGCACCTGCACTGGTGCCATTATTCATGCCTTTATTAATCTTTTCATGTGAGGACCTTCGACACATGTGGCACTTGCTGCCCGGGCCCACACAACTAGCTTAGTTTCCGTCTACAAAGACCTCACTGTACTGCCCCAGAAGCCAGTCATAGCCTGGGAGTGGGAAGCTAAGGAGATAAATGGTGTGTCCATTGCAGAAAGCATGCGTGGCCCCATGGAATGCGGGTGCTTTCTGGAAGATGGGCTGGATGTGGTGGCAGGTATCTGTGAAACCACAGCCCTGGTCCCCATATTTAAAGGGGCCTTGCTAGTCTACTGTGAGGGTTCAACCAGTTTGCAAACAATAAGGCAGTTTTCATACATTGATACCTAGAAACTTGTGGGCATACGAGTCAGAATGACCCTCTCCTAGGCTGGCGAGACGGCTCTGTGGATCAAAGCCTTGCCACCAAGCTTGGTGGTCTGAGTTCCATCCCCGGGACCCACATGGTGGAAGGAGAGAAGGGATGCCTGCATGCTGTCCTCTGCCCTCCACATGCGTGCTGTGGCATGTGGTCACCCACCCAAAATAAATTAAAAAACATAACAAGAGGGTCTCCCCTATTAGAATGTGTGATCTCCTAAGGAAACTTGTAAATGGCCACCGCTCAGCACGTGACCATGTGGCCCCTGAGCCCCTGAGCCCTTGAGCTTTCGTTCCTTAGGTCCATTTGCTTGATAAACCTTTTCCCAACACTTTACTCTGAGTAGGTGTCTGTCTTTGTGGTTGAGGTGTGTTTCTTGTAAACAGCAGAATGTTGGATCCTGTTTTCGTATCCAATCTCTTAGCCTGTGCCTTTTTATAGGTGAATTGAGTCCATTGATATTAAGTGATATTAATGACCAGTGGTTGTTAACTCCGGTCATTTTTTTGTAGTTGAGTTTGTGTGCTTCCCTTCTTCTAGTTGTGCTGGTGAAGGGTCGCTAGATGCCTGAGTTATTGTGGGCGTTGTTGGACTCCTTGGTTTGTGATTTTCCTTCTATTACTTTCTGCAAGGCTGGATTTGTGGCTACGTATTGTTTAAATCTGTTTTTGTCCTGGAATATCTTGTTTTCTCCATCGATGGTGAATGCAAGCTTTGCTGGGTATAGTAGTCTAGGCTTGCATCCATGTTCCCTTAGTGTCTTTAGCACATCTATCCAAGCTCTTCTGGCTTTCATGGTTTCCATTGAGAAATCAGGTGTAATTCTGATAGGTTTCCCTTTATATGTTACTTGACCTTTTTCCTTTGCAGCTCTTAATATCTGTTCTTTATTCTGTATGTTTTGTGTTTTGATTATTATATGGCGTGGGGATGCTTTCTTTTGATCCAGTCTATTCGGTGTTCTGCAGGCTTCTTGTACCTTCATAGGAACATCCTTCTTTAGGTTGGGGAAGTTTTCTTCTATAATTTTGTTGAATATGTTTTCTGGGCCTTTGAGTTGTAATTCTTCTCCTTCTTCTACCCCAATTATTCTTAGGTTTGCTCTTTTCATGGTGTCCCAGATTTCCTGGATGTTTTGTGTTAAGAATTTGTTAGATTTGTTTTGTTCTTTAATCTGTGAATTTATTTCCTCTATAGTATCTTCAGAGTCCGAGATTCTTTCTTCCATCTCTTGTATTCGGTTGGAAATACTTGTCTCTGAAGTTTCTGTTCGTTTACTCAGAATTTCCATTTCCAGTCTTCCCTCAGATTGTGTTTTCTTCATTACCTCCATTTCATTTATCAGGTCTTGTACTGTTTCCCTTACCTGTTTGATTGCTTTTCTTGTTTTTCTTGGGTATCTTTGAGAGATTTATTTATTTCGTCTACCTTTTTGTTTGTCATCTCCATTTCTTTATGGCAGTTTTTTACCTCCTGTTTAAGGTCCTCTATTATTTTCATAAAGTACTGTTTAAGGTCGGTTTCTTCTATATCTTCTGGAGTAGGGTGATCAATTCTTGTTGTTTCGGGATGTCTGGATTCTGGTGATGTCATATTGCCTTTCATGTTGTTGGAGGAGTTCTTGCATTGGCACCTGCCCATCTCTTCCTTCAAATGGAGCCGGGAGGTGCTTGGTGTCTTAGACCAATCTTTGCTGTGACTGAATCTGGTTGGATCTCCTCAGTGCCAGAGCAGGAGCTATTCCTTGCAGCACAATCTGAAGAAGCCCACACTCCCTTGCAGGAATCCTCAGACCTGCCTGGAGGCCAGAGTCTGACCCCTTTGGGTGGATGGCCTTAGTACAGGAGCAGGACACCTGAATACACTCGAGCTTTCTTTCCTTACTTCAACCCTGAAGAAAATGTCTTCCCGTTCCTTCAGTTCCTTTCAACTGCTATTTATCATTGTTCCAGTTGTCTGCACCCGTGGTCTGCTCTCTGCCTTCAACAGCACAGAAACATGGAGACCACACGCAACACGGGAGAAGCAGCCAGTGTCACTGCTCTGGTCAAGGCATGCTGATGGCTTTACATGGTGAAGAAGAGGGTGCAGGCAGAACACCAGCTGGTCACTGTAGCAACCCGCTCTCCAGGTAAGACTCCACAGGTGTACTGATGACAGTGTGGATCAGTCCTTTCTTAAGGACAGCGCCCTAGGCACCCACTTAAAGGCTCCATCTGGTCTCCTCTCTGGATTTTGTTATGAGAGGTTGTGGAGTCTTCCATGGCTCCAGGGATGGACCTGACTCGGCTTGGTGAGGGAACAAAGATAAGACACAGCCAGAGAAAAAGCTAGGATCCAATGGATTAGGGTCTCTGATGGAGAAGCTGCAGTCCTGAGGAAACAAGGTGCTTTTATGATCTAGAGTTGAAAGGAGGGTGGAGTTATTGCATAGGCTGAACAAGGAGGCGGGGTTATTGCACACAGCTGAACAAGGAGGTGGGGTTATTGCACACACTGAACAAGGAGGCAGGGTTATTGCACACACTGAATAAGGAGGTGGAGTTATTGCATAGGCTGAACAAGGAGGCGGGGTTATTGTACAAAAGCTGAACAAGGAGGCGGGGTTATTGCACACACTGAACAAGGAGGTGAGGTTATTGCACACACTGAACAAGGAGGTGGGGTTATTGCATACAGCTGATCAAGGAGGCAGGGTTATTGCACACAGCTGATCAAGGAGGCGGGGTTTTGTACACACTGAACAAGGAAGTGGGGTTATTGCACACACTGAACAAGGATGCGGGGTTATTGCACACACTGAACAAGGACGCGGGGTTATTGCACACACTGAACAGGAGGTAGGGTTATTGCACACAGCATACAAGGAGGTGGGGTTATTGCACACATTGAACAAGGAGGCGGGTTTTTTTTGCACATAGCTGACAAGGAGGCAGGGTTTTTGCACACAGCTGACAAGGAGGCGGGGTTTTTGCACACAGCTGACAAGGAGGCGGGGTTTTTGCACACAGCTGACAAGGAGGCGTGCTTAGCTAACCCAGGTAGGAGCAGTCTCTGTACGGGAACAGCCTTCAGTCTGTAAGCACAGGGAAAAGCTCTGGTGGGCATTTTCTGCACATACTGCCAGTATCCACATGTGAAACAGAGGAAGGCTCACCATAGGGAGAGGGGACTTTGCTGTTTTCCCACGGGTCCGAGGGATGGTGTCCTTGGCACGGCTGTGTCCACATCAACAACACACATTCACTAAGGGCTTCATTAACTCGGTGCTTCCCCTACTCCCTACATTCCCGACTTTTGTTCCTTAGATGTTTGGGGAGGATCCTTCCTCATGCTTCTCAGCTTACACGCGGTTTGCTGCAGTGCTCAGCGTCAGAATGGTAAAAGTCATAGTAGCTGCTATGCCCAAGAGAAACAAAAAGGAGAGTTCTGTCAAGTTCAAGGACTTGAGGCCTTGAAGGTCATCAGGGATCATCTTTGCAATGCCATCAGTAGGCAAAACCACTTGATGCTAAGTCTTCTACCGTCTGGGATGGTACTGGTGTGATTGGCCTCATCCACACCACCATCTCATCGAAGCCATCATTTCATGTGCACTATCATTGTGTGGGTCCATACGCCCAGGAGGCAGATCCCAATTAATTTCCAATTACCCTATCTAAATCATAGGGCTGTAATGTGTTCTAAATAGCTGAGCAGCACCCATTGGGACTCCACGTGATTAGAGCTTTGAAAAGACGGATAAACAGGTATAGGAGGACGTGACCAAGACACTGGATAAAAAGGCACAGGTCCGGTATAGCTCTCCCCTGACCAGTCTTATGGGCTTGCTACAATTACCAGACACAAAGTGGGCAGTGATGAAAGAGCCAAAATTTTCCCCTTTGGCTACTAATCCCACACGTCCACACAGGCTCCCTCTGCTGGTCTGGGCCACACTCGTGACCTCAGTTCAATTCTTGGGGCCTGCATGGTGGAAGGGGAGAGCTGATTCCTGGAGATTGTCCTCAGATCTCCTCATGGGCATCATGGTACACGTACCCCCCCAAACAGACACAATAATAAACGTAATAGAATATTTGGACATAAAACAAGATTTAGCAGTAGATGTAACAACTGTGACTTTGAAGTAAACAAGGAACAGCCAGGAGGTGAACTACAGGACAGATGTGAGAAAATACTGGAATGTTACTCATGGGGCAGGAGACATGCAGAAGGTTCCCTGGGAGGGACAATGGGTACATCGTAGTACATTGTAGGCTTTTTAGTAGGAATGGGAGAGATAATTGGTCAGAGATGCAATACAGAGTATTGTCTTTTTATTAATGAAAAATATGAATCTTGAGGCTTGAGATGTATTTCCACCCCCGACCATGAACCCATGTGACAGTGCAACCACAGGACACAGACACACACACACGCACACACATGCACGCACACACACACACACACACACACACGCGTGTGCATGCCAGGCAAAAACCTATGAGTAAGTGCAGATGACTATATTATTATGGGGGGGGGGAGACTTTAAGGCAGATGGTACTTTTAGAAATAAAGAGGCATACAACACAATGTTAAAAGGTTCAATTCACAAGGGAGCTAGAATAATTTTAAACTTGCATGCACTTAACACAATGCCCAAACCCACAATTACAGTGGGATATTTTAACATACCTCTCTACGTGATTGAGAGCTGAAACACACAAAAAAAGTAATGAAGAAAGGGGAAAGATGGGGACAGATAATTAACAACTGAGATCTAATGGACATGCTGAGAAGCCACAATTAGAGACAATGTGGCCTTCTCAGGATTTGGAAAATATAATCATAGCCTGCAGAGTCAGCCTCACCGGTTACCAAGGCACTGGCGAGGGCCGTAGAACAGAGGATCCTGGGACCACGGCTGCCTGGCAATTTTCCACCCTCCTCCGCCCCCGCCTCCCACTCCCACGTTCTTTGCCGCTCTTGGCAGCCGGGTAGACCTAATATGAGTGGGCGTGGCCCAGGCCTCAGACTCCGTAGGAATCCATCAAACAGGCAGATGGGTGGCCTTGCCTTCCACCAGTCAAGCAGCCGGTAGTGAACAGAGACATGGAATGGAGCAGAGGTCATGCTTTGGATCCTGGGAGCCTCCTCATGGACTGTCAGTCCGCTTGGGGGACGGGCTTGTGGGGGTCGGGTCTGAGAGCTTCCTGCCCATCAGCCTTCAGGTGCTCTGATAAGTCAGAAGACCGATGCACGTGTAAGCCCTGGAGCTCCGACGGAGAGGCGTCCTGGCATCCGGAGCTAAGGAAGAGCGCAAAGTCTCTGCTCTGAGAAAGGTTCCGCGAAAGCAAGTGTAACAATTCTGCTCAGGCGGGTGTGGGGGTCTCGGGTGAAAGCATTACAGTTCTGTTCCCCTCTAGCAAAGCTGTTACAGCTGGGCTCTGCTCCCCCAAAGTGTCACGGCTGGGCTCCGGGCTGGCGAAAGCGCCATACTGCACAACACACCTCACTCGAGATTTATTGGGAAAGAAGAATCCAGGGGCGTGGCTGCCTCTAGGGTGAGAAGCAGCAACAACTGAATACAGATAAAATACAAACAGACAAACAGAGTTTACACGGGGTCGGGGGGGGGAGGGGAATGGGGGAGCTTTTCCAGGGTGGCTTGGGATCGGTGGGTTTTCGTAGCCTGATTCTGGGGCAAGCTAAGGGACTGGTGGTATTTCAAGCCCTGGTCCTGGAGTCAAGTCAGGGTCAGGGTGTTTTTCCTTGGCCCTTTACCCTATACCGTGGAACCCAGTGCATTGTGAAGCCATCAGAACCCACGTGTGTGCAATGTATGTGTGTAGCCATATCCCTGTGGGACAGACAAATCCAGGCCATCACCTGTTTTTGCACGGTTTTGGAAGCTTTTATTTTTATTTTCCAGCAGAATTTTAAGATTTATGGGAAAACTGAGAGATTTCCCATCTATGCCACTCCCTCCACAGACAGAGTCTCTGTCAAGGGTAGCTCATGGGGTGATGTTGCCCACAGGTAGGGTGGATCTTCCTGCCTCCGTTTACCCAACTTAAAAACGTCCTCATGGTTGTGCCCAGAGTCGCTGTGTGATTCTAGATTCTCTTAAGTTGACAAGACTACCATGTAGGAATCTTTCTTTTATCTCCATGTAGCTGCCTTTTCTGGAACATTCAAGAGTCAGAACCCATACGGTGTGCGGTCCTTCCGCACAGCTTCTCATAGCTGTGCGCATTTAACTTCCGTCCCTGTGTCTTTTCACACCTTGGCAGCTGGTTCCGTTTTAGTGTCGAATGATGACGGTCCCTGCTGGATTGTCTCAGCCTACTCATACCTTAACTACCTAGGGAACATGGGTGTTTGGCAGTTATGAGTAAAGACGTTATAAACATCCAGATAAAGGGTTTCTATGGACAGAAGTATGGGCTTTTCTTTGTCTGTGGGCCGGTGAGGCGGCTCCGGGAAAAGGCGATTGCAGACTTGACAACTTGCATTTGATTCCCTGAACCCATATGGCGGAAGGAACGAACTGAGTTCCAGAAGTTGCCCTCTGACCCCTACATGAGTGCCAAAGTATGCATCCACCCTAAATATAAATTTAAATATGTGTTTATTTGCTTATTTATGAGGCTGGATCTCATACACCCCAAGCTAGTCTCCGGTTCCCCATATGGCAAAGGTGACCTCGTACTTTGAACCCTCTTTCCCCCCTCCTTCGGTGCTGAGATCACAGGCATGTGTCTCCGTCCGTGACTAACGCAGGCTGAGGATGGACCTTAGGGCGTTGTGCATGCTGGGCAAGCCTCTACCAACTGAGCTGAGCCCTGGAAAGTATTTAACTCTTTGAGCAAAAGCAGATGACGCCAGACTGTGGGAGGCTTCACTTAGCTTTACAGAAACCACCCGGCTGTCTCTCAAAGAAGCTGTGCCATTTTGAATCCCCCAGCAGTGGCCAAGCGTCCCTGTGGATCCACCATCACTAATTTGCATATCTCCCTGGTGACATAAGGCATGACCTATCTCCATGCACCTCTATGTATGCTTTCATTAGTGATGTTTCTGTTAATGTCTTTGGCCCATTTTAAAAAATCAAAGCCATTGATTGACTTAAACTTAGCACCCAGGTGTGGGAGGAGGGAGGGAGGGTCGAGTATTTTGGCTCCTGGTTCTGGAGGGCTCTGGGTATCATGGAGAAGGCACAGGGAGGAGGTCCATCTTTGGTGGTGGGAGCCGAGACTGGGATAATGAGGAAGACTTCTCACGTGACTGCATCTGGGAAGCCGAGATGGATAGAAGCCACAGTGCCTGCCCATCATGAGCTACTTCTCTGCCAATGAGGAGCCACATCCCCAAGGTTTCCATGCTCCGCCAAAGTGCTGCCAGCTGGGACCAAGTGCTCAAATGTAGGAGCCCATGGGGATTTTCACATTCCAACCGCAGCCCCCGGTGTGAGGGGAGCCGTGTGCATTTTGGTCACACTCTGTTGTCATTTGTAAATATTTTTCTCTGCTCTGTGCTGTGTGTCCTTGTTCCCTTGACGTCTTTGGCAGAGCACAGATATTTTATCCGAATGATCAATAGATAAGAGAACACATAGACTGGTCTGGAGCCTCCTACGTCCATCCTGGGATCATAGCCTGAGACAGGGTTTCTCTGTTGTAGCCCTGGCTGTCCCGGAACTCACTCTGGAGACCAGGCTGGCATTTGAACTCACAGAGATCCACCTGCCTCTGCTGGGATTAAAGCTTTTGATTCCTCGGTGACAATGGACCCTGTCTATTCCAGTAGTCCATCCAGCCTTTTCTCAGAGAGTCTCCCCGGGCTCACAAGAGATGGGTCTGCCATTGTCTACCCAGCATCCCTCACTGAGGCCACCCTCAGCAAACCCAGCAAGACTGTCCCTACCCACTGGTGAAGGCCCTGTGCGACTCAGAAGGGTCAGATGTTCAAGGTCATCATTCAAGGTCATCCTCAACCACATAGCAAGTGTGGAAGTCAGGGCTAGCCTGGGCTGCAGGAGACCTTCGTCTCCTCCTCCCACACCCTCCTCCACTCTGTCCCCTGTCTTTCCCTCTCCCGTTTATTTTTCTTTCTCCTTTCCCTTCCTTCCCTCTCCCCTTCCCCTTCCTGTCTTCTCTCCCTCTCTCCTTTCCTTCTCTTCCCAAATCAACTCCCGGTCCAACCCATCTCTTCCTCCTTAGCCTGACCACTTGAATTGGGGGGGTGAGGTGCCCATTTGTCCTGCTGTGCAGTGTTTGGTCCCCTCATCTACTGCCCCCACATTTTCTCCATCGGTGGACTCTTCCCACTGAGGAGGTCCTGGGCAGTTGGAGGGAGTGATGTCAGTCTGAACTCCAGGGAGAGGGACCTTCTCAGATCGCCCTAGTCTGGTTGGGTGGCCTCACGGGAGCAGAGAAGTCCAAGGACTACATCCCTTGCGGACACACGTCATACCTAGGCTCAGCATGGTCCGTGTTGAACAGCAGACTCCTGGACACTAATGGCAGGCACTGCGCACTAAATGGGTTTGGTAATGTCTGTCTTTCACCACCTCACTGGGGGCGGGGCTGCCTCTGTCTCAGTTTCCATGGTAGCAGTCACCTCGGAGGGCATCTTCCTCTTCGGCGGCCGGGCGTGTCCCACTGCCCTCCTGTTTTCCTCGTCAATAGCTTGCCTCCTTCCGACCCCAGGGCCTTTGCACCTGCCTTCCACCACTGTAGCTCTGCATTCTTGCATTTCCGGAGTCTGCTGGGGATGCTGGATGGAGCCAGACCCACGCTGACCCAGGAGCCATGCAACCTCAAATTAGTGAGTCCTGACTCCCAGAGGAGGGGCCTGGAGATCCTGCCTCGGGTGCAGCCACCCAAAAGCTTAAGTCAGTGGAGTTCATGTTCTTCTACACATGGCCAGCAGGTGTCGCCACAGACCAGGCAGCGGCCAAACTGGCCCTTGATCACCTGGGCAGCTGAAGCCTGGGATGGGGATGAGGGGGAAGGTTGAGGTAGCCCAGGTGGGGCTGGCAGAGCCTTGTTTGTGGCCAATGCCATGTGCAAGGCCTTTTCTGCTCTGGTGGGGTTGTAAGGCCCTTGGAATGCGTTCCTGAGGACCCTGAACTATGGCAAGATCATCCCTGCCCTGCTCCAGACAAGCGGGCCTCTCCTACCTCCATCCACAGAGGTAATTAGAGAGGATCAGAGAATCAGTGCCATCTGCCCTAGGCCACACAGCACTCAGTAAGCCTGGGGCAGGGTGGGTGAGCTGGTTCCCAGAGAGGGAAAGCCACTCAGTGGGGGTCACATTGCCTGTTTGTGGTGAAGGCAAGACCTGAACATAGTCTGGACTGCATGCAAGTTTATTTTTATCATTTATTTATTTATCTAATTTTTTAATTTATTTTATTTTATGTGTATAGTGTTCTTCTTCCTGCGTATATGTCTGGGTATCACGTGTGTCTCTGAGCCCTGGGACATCAGAGAAGGGCATCAGATGTCCCTGGAACTTGTCGCAGAAGCAGATTAAAGGAGGTGGCCTAGGTGCTGTGATGTCATCAGCGTCTGGAAGGTGCTGCCCCAGTGAGCTCCAGTTCCACAGACTCTTCCAGAAGGAAAACGTGTTGCCTGCGGCCCAACTGCTTCAGTGTAAGACCTGGCCTACTGAATTTTGTTTTTCTGAAAAAACAAAGGCCCATTGTGCTGAACAGCCAGAGCCACAAGCTTGTTGACTCCCTCAAGCCCCTCTAACTTCAGTGCGGGCAGCCGCACCCCTCACGCAAGGGTGTGGGGGCAAATGTGATCTCTCGGGGAACAGCTGAACGCCAGCACGCCTGACTCCTGTGTGTGCCCATTGTCATGGTAACTGCTGACACCACCACCCACCCATGAACTCCTTGACTGTTGGGCCCCAGCCCTGGCTTCCACGAGGATGGATGGCCACTTGCTTGCGTACTATCCCTCCACATCTGTGGCCTTTGTGTCTGTGGGCGCAGCCAACTGTGGATTGGAAATTGAAAATTCAAAAGCTGCATCTACACTGCACACAGACCATGTTCCTTTCAGTCCCTGCAGCCCACATAGGCCACCTGGGGGGAGTTAAGTACCAGGAAAGCTCTGTGCAGGTTCTATCTGAACACTGGACTCTTGTGATAATAGGCTTGGGCCCACACTACCTGCATGGCACTCCAGAGCCGACCCCTGTGGATGCCATGGGGCACTGTAATGCCATCTGCTGTCCCTTGGAGACTTGGAATCTCAAGTGAATCTAGCCACCCCGGCTCTCTCTTGTCCATAGTCCTGGCCCTCGCAGCTGGAGAGGGTGCATTTCTTCCCTGGTGTGGATCTGAGTTGCCAGGGAGACAGGGCCAGTGGTGGGGACGCCTCTCCTCCTGACTTCATTCCCCGCTGGAAGCTTCCATGGTGATCCTCTGTGTTCCAAAAGAAGGACAGCACTGCCTCTGGCTCATCTCCTGGCCTAGTAGGGGATGTGAACACAGAACAGGGTTCAGGGTGCTCGGGGGGGAGGGGGAGGGGGCTGGCCTGCTGGCGTCGGAACAGGGCCGGCAGCCCTCGTCATTTCTCTGTGTTTGTTGAGGACTACGGTTGTCTGCTGGGAAGCTGCTCAGGTTACAGTACTCAGCAGCCCCCATTGCCAGCCCCAGGTGTGTCAGATGGAGGCAGGAGTATCAGGAGCGGAAAAAGCAGCCTCGGTTATACAGAGAATTTAAGGCCACCCTGGGCTAAGGGAGAGAGGAAGGAGGAATAGAAAGAAGGGGAGGTGAGTGGAAGAGGGAGGGGGAAGCAGAGAAAATAATCTCAGGTGTTTTAAAAGCTGTGAAGTAGCCATACGAAGTAGATATTCCATGGCTCACTTGATGGAGGAAGACACGGGAGCTCAGAGTAGTCAAGAGACTCGCCGAGGGATGCCCAGCACTAAGGAGCAAAGCCATGCTTGCAGCCTGGCTTGGCCACCTGGTCATCCTTGCCCTTAAGGAGCCTGGCATAGCCCGGTATGTCCTCACACAGTGTGAGTTCTCAGTTCCCATCTTTACCCCCCCCCCAAAGGGCTCAACTGGGATGCCTCCATCTGCTAGGTACTGGGATTACGGAACTGAGCCACTGGGTCAGCTAGTTTCATCTTAAAAAATAAATTAATTCAAGAAATGTCTACTCATTTAAATGTGCTGCTCTTGGAGGCCTTGCAAGAAGGCGGGGAGGTAGAAATGACATGTTTGGATCCTGAATTCTCCTAGTTCCACCTAGAGAAGCCGATGCTGGAACTCACGAGTTCCCCAGTTCCCCCTCTCATGGTGGTGTAGCCCAGGCTAGCCCTGAGTGCTGGGATTGCAGGGGTGGATGGATGGCACCATGTGACAATGCCAACAGTCCATTGTCACCCACCGCCACCCACTGCCACCCACTGGTCCCCCAGGTAAGGATTTAGTCTGCAAAATAAAAGTTTGGTTTCTGCATTTGAATAAAATAGAAAGCAGGGCGATTCCTTTGGTCACCTCCCACCCAGTCTGGAGGTGTCTCAGATAAGGCTGCATCATTCAGGGTTCACCAGAAGAACAGAAACCACAGAATGGGTGTTAAAGGGATGGATTGCTAAGCTGTCTTAGTCAGTGTTCTGTTGCTGTCAAGAGACACCATGGCCATGACAACTCTTTTTTTTTTTGAGACAGGGTTTCTCTGCAGCTTTGGAGCCTGTCCTGGAACTCACTCTGTAGACCAGGCTGGCCTCGAACTCACAGAGATCTGCCTGCCTCTGCCACCAGAATGCTGGGATTAAAGGCATGCGCCACCACTGCCTGGCAGCCATGGCAACTCTTACAAACTCTTCAAAAAGAAGTTTAGTTCATTATCTGCATGGCAGGAACCATGGCAGCATGCGGGCAGACATGGTGTAGGAGAAGGAGCTGAGAGTTCTGGACCCACAGGCAGCAGGAAGAGAGACACCAGGACTGGCTTGGGCTTTTGAAATCTCAAAGCCCACCTCCAGTGACATACTTCCTCTGACAAGGCCACACCTCCTGATCCTTCTCAAACAGTTCCACTCCCTGATAACCAAGTATTCAAATATATAGAGGTCTAAGGGAGCCTTTTTTAGTTAAACTACCGCATATAGACCATGTACACAGGTCTGGGTAGTTGAGCAGTGACTGCCTTCACCTTGCACGGGCTGAGACCCTGGCAGCTGCTCAGTTCAGGAGCTTGATGTCTCATCTATCCCTCTCTGGGGGATTCCTGGTAAGGTGCTGTCTTCTTGTTGGAAGCTGGAAGAACTGGGTTCTGATATCAGCAAAGGAATGCAGCTGTGGCCAAAGGGTATATGAACTAGCCGGTGAGACAGCTTTCACGGGTTCAAGGTGCTGCCCACAGTTTGGGCAGCTCTTCCTGCTTCAGATGACCTGATCAGGAAAACCCCTCAAGTGTGTGTGTGTGTGTGTGTGTGTGTGTGTGTGTGTAGGTGGAGGCCTCTCAGAGGCTGTTTTCACAACTCTGTTCCAGTAGTTGCATTAGAAGGCAGAACGTGGGCCTGAAGAAATGGCTCAGTGGTGAATAGTGCTTGCTTCCTTGCAGAGGACCCCAGTACAGTTCCTAGCAACCATATCAGACAGTTTACAGCCACCTGTGGGTCCAGGTTCATGAGGTGCGACGCCCTCTTCTGGTCCCCTCAGGCATTGCACTCATGTGCACTTACTCCCATGCAGATACATGTCCAATTTTAAATATAAACTAGTAAAGAGAATGTGTGAAAGAGCAATACTCCCCTGGGTGTGCCTCCGGGAAGGGAGCACAGCAGGCACCAGTGGCTGCTGACACTGGGTGTACCTCCGGGAAGGGAGCACAGCGGGCACCAGCAGCTGCTGACCCTGGATTGCCTCCGGGAAGGGAGCACAGCAGACACCAGCAGCTGCTGATCCTGGGTGTGCCTCCGGGAAGGGAGCATAGTGGACACCAGCAGCTGCTGACCCTGGCTTGGTCTTCCCATGGTCTCATCCTTCCCCTTACCAGGCAAGCGTGACCATTTCACAGCCAGCCGCAGCCCCTCATATGTACCTTCCCCGGTGACCCAGGTCTCACTGTTGATGGAGAAGTGTCTATGTGTTAATTTCATTGGTTAATAAAGAAACTGCCTCGGCCCTTTAATAGGACAGAAAATTAGGTAGGCGGAGTAAACAAAACAGAATGCTGGGTAGAAGGCAGTGAGGCAGATGCTTCAGGCAGTCGCCATAGGCAGTCGCCATGCTTCTCCTCTCCAAGATAGACACAGGTTAAGATCTCTCCTGGTAAACGACCACCTCGTGGTGCTACACAGATTACTAAATATGGGTTAAAGCAAGATGTGAAAATCAACCAATAAGAGGCTGAAACTAATGGGCCAGGCAGTGTTTAAAAGAATACAGTTTCTGTGTAATTATTTCGGATGTAAAGCTAGCTGGGTGGCGGGACGCAGCCCGCCGCTCCATCTACACACTGTTTAACCCTAACTTATGTTTTCATTGCATTAAAGGGATACATCCAACTTAGGAGGGAGAAGACAGTTGGCATAAACATCAATCAGCTGCAATATTCAAATCATGAAACAGGATCACTACATGCTTTGTAAAAAGCAATAAGCTCAATGAAGAAGTCTTAGAAATATCTCCAAGTGTATATTTCATAGCTCAGGAGAAATGACTCAATAGAAGAATTGGGGGACAGAGTTGAGGAAAAATCCAGTTTAACTGAAATAGAGAGGAAGCCAGAGCAGAGTAACAAACAGTTAATCCAATACAGCCCATTCTAGCAAAGAAAAGAGAAAAACATGGAGTCTTGGATATGCCCAAAGATGGAATCCAAGAAAATAAAGAGTATTACCAACCCAGGGTAACCTGGGGCTGAAGGAGGACTCAACAACCAGAGAGTTTGTAATGCCAGGTCTGTGCCCTGACACACTTCCCAGCAGTTGGTCTGGCAAGCAGGTGCCAGGTGCTTCTGCTGTTAGAGCAAGCTGGCCCGAGCTATGCCAGGCATGCCAGGAGGGCCTCAGCGGGTCCAGGAATCATCCTCCATTTCCTAAATCTTGAAGCTTTCGCCTTTCCTCTATGCCCTCATCAGTCAGAGGGCGCCTTCCTCTGCCGCTCATCACCATGTAGGTGAGTGGTCACTTCTCTCTGTTCTTCGCTAGATGTCCGGTTCCTTGTCAGGGCCCCGGTGAGAACACTGCAGACTGTAAGTGCCCCTCTAAAAGGCTGTGTCTCCCCGGAGACTCAGATCATCCTGGGAGGAATCTCAGTTTTCTTTTGCAAAATGACTAGTTTATTACCATTTGCTGTGGAAATCTACAGTGGCACGCGGGTGTGTCCAGAGCCCTCAAGGTCACTCGTGAAGCACTGACACCCAACAGTCCTCTGGGGAGGCACCCACTGCAGAAACAGAAGCCCCAGGTCTTCGATGAGCAGCTGCTGCTGGCCACCATGGTGCCTTCAGCTGTCCTCTACGTGACCTTCAAGCTACATTCGCTCTGTCTTCAGAACACTCGGTCCCAGAGTCCAAGTCCCTGCACGCTCACCATCTCAGCATCTTCTGATCCATGTCCCCTATGCTGACCCCTACGCCCACGTCTCTCTTCCCGTCGCCCCTATGCTATGATGCTGGGAGCCCATGACCCAACACAACACCAGGTGTCTAAAGTTTCCCTCAATGGTTGTGCCCCGAGGCCCACTTCCCCTTCAGCCCTTCCTACTGAGCCCCAGGGAGACGGGGAATGTCTTGCCCATCATTTCTTTCCGTCCTTTGTCTAGACTTCCAGCCAACTGACGAAACCACTTGTTTGGTTTGAGACCCTGCTTTCTGGCCCACTCCCAGGCAGGACTCTGTACTTTCTAAGTCACGTAGTGTTAATGTGATCAAAATACCCAGTTAGAAGCAGCCCAAAGGGAGAATGATTCATTTGGCTCCTGGTTTCCAAGGGGTCAGTCCGTGACAGCTTGGCGCTGAGTGTGTGGGCAGAATGTCAAGGTCAGGAGTCCAAGGACAGCTGTTCACATCAAGGCGGACAGCCGTGCTGTATGCACCCTAAAGACAAACTCCATGCAACCTATTTCTTCTAGCAAGGCTCCATCTTCCAAAGGTTCTAGAACCTTCGACACGGTTCCACTCTCTGGAGACCAAGTGTCTTGAGCATGCGTCTGTCGTGACATTTCACATTCAAACCAAAGCGCCATCCTCCTGGTGCCTTCCACCCTGAACACAAATCCTCCGTTCTTAGATTTTCTCAGCTCCTCGTCTGGCTTTTCTTGCTGTGCCCAAGTCTCTGTCTGAACACCATCATTCAGGACTCATTTTCCCCGTCACTTCTGGAGGAGAGAGGCCCTTTCTGGGGTCCCTGTGCCAGATAGTTTATGTCAACTTGACACAAGCTAAAGTCATCAGAGAGGAGGGAGCCTCGATTGAGAAAAACGCCTCCATAAGATCCAGCTGTAGGGCATTTTCTTAACTAGTGATCAATGGGGGAGAGTCCTGCCCGTTGTGGGTGGGGCCATCTCTGGGCTGGTGGTCCTGGGTTCTATAAGGAAGCAGGCTGAGCAAGCCGTGGGGAGCAAAGCAGTGAGGAGCACCTTCCATGGCCTCTGCATCAGCTCCTGCCTCCAGGCTCCTGCCCTGTGTGAGTTCCTGTCCTGACTTCCTGAATTCAGTGAGGGACTATGATGTGGAAGCTGAGCAAACCCTTTCCTCCCCAGGGTGCTTCGGTCGTGGGGGTTTCACTGAAGCAACAGAAGCCCTGACTGTGACAGATCCCAACCAGTTAGTGTTCCCAGCTGGCTATCTTAGTCTCGTTCTGGCCCAAGTGTTGACTAAACACATCTCCTCCGGCTAATTTAAAACTTGGATTTATTTTCATCGTTCCACACACATATGTAATGTACTTTGATAATATCCTTGCATTGTGCTCTCTTCCCCTTTTTCCCTCCTACTGAACTCCCTTCCTTACAGTGAACCCCCTCATTGTCCTTTCTCCCCTATGAACCCACAATTCTGCTACTTGCTGTCTGGGTTGCTTCTCTGCACACAGAGCCCGGGTGGGGCTGCTCCTCATGGGGGCATGTGAGGGGAACACGGAGGGACAGAGAGTGGAGAGCTAAGCAAGAATATGATCTTCAGAGGAAACAGATCCGTGGAATAGGATCCAGCGTCTGGAAATAGACTCAGCCATGTGCGGTCAACAAGCCTGGTGTCCTCCGTGGGAGGGAAGTCTTCTCAGCCCACGGCCCTGAGTGACCCAGTGACTGAACATACAACCCCTCCACGTCATCTTACAGGACACAGTCTCTGAGTGGGACCACAAACCCACGCATGAGATCTCCACGTGAGACCTCCACGTGAGACGTGTAAAGAAACTGCTGGAGAGGGTCACGACAACCTTTGGAGGACAAGCAAAA
This sequence comes from Arvicola amphibius, assembly GCF_903992535.2. NCBI lineage: Eukaryota > Metazoa > Chordata > Mammalia > Rodentia > Cricetidae > Arvicola > Arvicola amphibius. The sequence continues at coordinate 117,954,583 of NC_052056.1, forward strand.
GACTCGGATGCTGAGAACAGATCAACTGTTTCTCAGAAACACACACGTACCCTTCCTGTAATTATTTTAGTGTATATAGTTCCTCACCTGTGATAGCTACATGTGATAACCACATGCATGTCGACATTGTAGTTTGATCATATCTACCTCCATTCCCCCTCAAACGCCTCCCAGCTTCATCTCCTCTTTTCATAGCCCACTGAATCCTATCAGTGCTGTCCCTATGCATGGGTGTGGGTGGGGCCATCAGCAGGGGCAGCCTACCAGGGGCCACTTCCTTGAAGAAAACTGACTCTCCCTTCCCTGAGAAGCCAGAGTTCCTCAGCTAGGAGTAGGGGGGCTTCACGAGCCCCCCCCCCATGCTGGAATGCTCACTGGGTTCACGAGCCCCCACTCTTATGCTGGAATGCTCACTGGTCTTTTCTAGACTCCCCCATGCTGGAACACTCATTGGCTTGATCTTGTGCAGGTCTTGTGGTCATAGCTTTGGTTGCTGTGAGTTCACCAGTGTGGCAGGCCCGTCACGTCCCAAAGATGGCATTTCATAGTGCTTCACCAACCCTGTGGCCCTTAAGAAACTTTCGTATCTATTTATTTATTATGCATACAATATTCTGTCTGTGTGTATGTCTGCAGGCCAGAAGAGGGCACCAGACCTCATTACAGATGGTTGTGAGCCATCATGTGGTTGCCGGAATTGAACTCAGGACCTTTGGAAGGGCAGGCAATGCTCTTAACCACTGAGCCCTATCTCCAGCCCCTTAAGAAGCTTTCTTAATGCCAAGCCATGCGGGAGGAGTTGTGCTATGCATTTTTCATTTATAGCTGAGCACTCTACAGTTACTCAGAACTAGCCACTTGTGGGTCTGGGCCTAATCACCATACACGGCAAAAGGAAGTTTCTCTGACATCAGTGTTTAAAGGGCAGTTTGATTCTCTCTCTCTCTCTCTCTCTCTCTCTCTCTCTCTCTCTCTCTCTCTCTCTCTCTCTCTCTCTCTCTCTCTCTCTCTCTCTGCTGCATGCTTGTGGTCCAGGATATGAACTCCCAGCTTGATGCTCCAGCTTCCATGTTACTACTCCCATGATGGTGATGGACCTGTATCCCTCTGGAACTATGAGCCCCAGTAAACCCTACCTTCTTCACGACCAGGTTGCCGTGGTCATGGTGTTTTGCACAGCAACGCACAGCGACTAATACGAACAATACCCACCTGGCCACAGGTTCTTGGCTGGGTTTACAGACGTGAGTTTTGTCCTGGGGAGCGAACCTTAAAGCAACTCAGAAAGTGGGTGCTTATGCCTAACATGTGCCCGCCCTTATTCCAGTGGATGCATCTTGGAAGAGGGGTCATTACTCTGGTTCACAGGTCGCCGCTGAGTAAGGCTGATGGTGGCGTTTCTCCCCCCACCCCGCAGCCTAGACAGCAACCCCCAGCACCAGCCGAGGCGAGGGAAGTGTCCACTTCAGAACCAGCTTTATTTCTCCATGTCCTGTGACCACAGCGTATGGTGCCTTCAGGCAATAAGGTCTTGTCATCTAGTTCTTGTGGGCAACCAAGAACAATGACAACAGACTGTTTAAAACACGTACAATATTCCAGCTGTCAGTAAACTGTGCATCATCAAAATTAAAGACTTCTGCTCCTCCAAAGACCTCTTCAAGAAAATGAAAACACAAGCCACAAATGATAACAATGCCCATATGCCTTGAATTATACCCACAATATATAAAAAGCACCCACAAGTCAATATTAAAAACTAGCTCTATGAAAGAGGCAGAGATTTAAACAGACTGCTTCAGAAGAAAGGGCCACAATGACTTATAGGTCTATAGAAACACTCTCACCCTCGATAGCCAAGGAAATACCAATTAAAACCAGTATGAGGTCTGCGGGATGGATCAGTGTTCACTGTGCAAGCAAGAGGACCTGAGTTCAAGCCCTGGAAGCCATGTTAAAAACACTGGCATGGTGACATATGGCTGAATCTCAGTGCTGGGGGTATGGGGACAAGTGAATCCCTGGGGTTCACTGGCCAGTCAGCTTAGCTAACTATGTGGGGTCCAGGTTCAGTGAGAGACCTTATCTCAAAAAGGAAAAGAGTAGGGAAGACACCTGATGTGACGTCTGGTCTACATGCTGACCCACATACATGCACACGCACCAGCAGCAGCAGCAGCAGCAGCAGCAGCAGCAGCAGCATGGAAACCCACAGTAAGGCAGCAACAGCAGCAGCAGCAGCAGCAGCAGCATGGAAACCCACAGTAAGGCAGCAGCAGCAGCAGCAGCAGCAGCAGCAGCATGGAAACCCACAGTAAGGCAGCAACAGCAGCAGCAGCAGCAGCAGCAGCATGGAAACCCACAGTAAGGCAGCAGCAGCAGCAGCAGCATGGAAACCCACAGTAAGGCGGCAGCAGCAGCAGCAGCAGCAGCAGCAGCAGCAGCAGCAGCAGCAGCAGCAGCAGCAGCAGCAGCATGGAAACCCACAGTAAGGCGGCAGCATTTCACAGCCACTGGAACAGGTGAAGCGCCGAATCTGATGACATCAAATGTTTGCAAGAGTGGGTAGCCAGAACTCTGCTCGCTCATTGGAGTGAGACAGCATGTTCAGTACTGAAAACCACAAAAGTTCTTCACCCAGCTCACGGTTGGTCTTTTCTATAGCAGCCACCATCCAAAAGGAATAATGACACACATTCAGGATAAAACCTCCCGCACGCATTTCAGCTTCAGCTTTATCCACAGTAGTAACTGTGAACCTGAAACAATTCAAGTTTCCAGCAACGGAAGACAAAAGGTGGCTGTGTTTCCCCAATGCCACTCAGCCACAGACAGCAAGTCCCATAGAACAGACACATCTCAAAGAAGTGTGAGGAGCTGTGTGCAAAAGGGCCTGTACTGCAGGCCACGTATGCACGGTGCCTACTGTACTGCAGGCCACGTATGCGTGGTGCTCACTGTACTGCAGGCCACGTATGCGTGGTGCTCACTGTACTACACAGCCACGTATACAGTGTTCACTGTACTGCAGGCCACGTATGCACGGTGTTCACTGTACTGCATGGCCACGTATGCACAGTGTTCAAAATAGACCATGGTGACCAGCAAGAGGGTTCTTGTGGTCAAGACTGATGACCTAGATTTGATCACTGAGACTCACGTTGTTGGTTGTTTTGTACACTTTAGCTCTTAGCTTTTGGGGGCCCACCACCCTGCTCACAAATAAATCACACACAGAAGCTTATTTTTTCTTACAAATGCCCAGCCTTAGCTTGTCTTGTTTCTAACCTGCTTCTATTAAATTATCCTATTTGCCTCTTGGTTTTTTTCCTCTTCTTGCTTCTGTAACCTCCCCTTCACTCTTGCTCCGTGGCTAGCTATGTGGCTGGGTGGCTGGCCCTTCTTTTTCCTGCTCCCAGATTCCTCATCCTATTTATTCTCTCTGCCTGCCAACCCCACCTATCTCTCTCCTGCCTAGCTATTGGCCATTCAGCTCTTTATTAGACCAATCAGGTGTTTTAAACAGGCAAAGTAACACAGCTAAACAGAGTTAAACAAATGCAACAAATAAAACACATCTTTGCATCATTATACAAATTTTTCACAGCATGAACAAATATAACGTATCTTAAAATAACATTCTATGACACCACACAGTGGAAAGACGGACACTTGCAAGCTGTCTTCCGTCCCCCACTGTGGTGGCCAGTCTTGGTCATCAGCTTGACAACATCTGGAATCAATTAAAACCCCAGCAGCTGGGCAATGCATGGGGGGGGGGTTTCTTGATTGGATCATTTGAGGTGGGAAGGTGCCTTGTGGTAGCATCTCACAAGAAAGGACTTGGAAGAGGGTAGCTTTTGCTCTCTGCCTTCTTGTCCTCATCCTCGCTGGCAAGTTCATGCTCTTGCTGAGGCATTCCCTCGCTGGTATTAGAACCCACTTCTTCAGGATTCCCATGTAGATGGAAGACCAGCAGCTCCAGGGGTCCTCCGGGACTCCATCACCAAGTGGGGGCTGTTGAGACATCTGGTCCCCTGAATTGAAGAACTCCTGGATATTCTGCCTCTCTGCTGGGAGACAGCCAATAGGAGTGCTCCCTGCCAGGCGGTCTGTGGTACTCCAACCTCTCTTCCAGATTCCCCTTCTGGTCTGATGGCCCACACAGCTGGCCTAGTGGGGTGAGGCATTTATGGCTGTTCCTAGGTGTGGGGGGGGGTCCAAGAGAACACCTGAGTCCACGCAACAGGTGCTTATAGGTATGGCTGCAGCTTGGTGTCCTTGTAATCGCCTGGGAACTTACCTTTGCTAGGGTGAGAACTACTTTATTTTTGCCTTTTGGTCATCTGGCACAAGTTGTTCAAAGTGACTGTGGGCCAGTCACCCACTCTGAGTTGAGTGCTACTGTGCCCAGCATCAGACATTTGGGACGTCCAGCAATTCTCCAAGTGGATGCTTCATTTCCCACTAATGGTGCAGGGGAGTTTTAGTTGCTCTTTGTTCTTGTCAACACTTGCTATTGTCAGATTTCTAATTTGACCCATTCTAGCGGGCAGGCGTGTATCATTCTCCTTCTAGGTCCTGTGATGACCAGACCCACAGGGCAGTGAAGTGGAAGGATGGAAAACAAATTCCCTAGAAGTCCCTGGGGGCTGAGCAGAGCCACGCCCACTCTTGATTTTGGAGCTCAGTTCCTTTACTCCAGTGCTTGGCAGCACTAAGCCCCGAGCAAGCACTTACAGAGATCTAGAAACTGGGAGGGGCTTCTGGGCTGCAGTTGAGGAATCTCAAATGACTTCGTCATTCAGTTTATTTTTGTGATAGCTGAGTTGGATGTATTCATCATGGGGAATTTAAAGTACCAAAGAAGGGCTGGTGAGGTGGCACGGGCAAGGTGGTTGGCGCCGAGCCTGAGGACCTGTGTTCATCCCTGGGGCCACACGTTGGAAGGAGTGAGTTGACCCAAAAGTTGTCCTCGGACACCCTCCACCTGCTCTGTGCCAAATTCCCTCTGCCCACAAATAAATAAATGTAAACATTAAAAGCATGTTTTAAACACTGAAAAAGTAAAAGAAAATGAAATTCACTAGGAGCCAGCCTCAGTTTCCCCCAAATGATACTGTCCACAAATGTAGACTACACAGCTGTCTCTCAGCACCTGCCTGGCACTGCACACAAGTTTTGGAAAAAGCGCTGAGTTCCTCTGAGAATCAAAAGTCACTGATCTTTCCCAGGGTCCTCAGTAGCAGCTTTATTTCAATTTTGTTTGAAAAAAATAAAAAAGGCAGGGAGGGTTTTCCAGCAAAACGTTCAAACAGCTGGGAACTTCGAGTGTCTGCTCCGGGGGTGGGGACTGGGAGTGGGCTCTGGTGGGGTCAGCTCAGTGCAGAGCTGAGCCACGTCGTCTCTGATAACCTGAGTGGAGGAGGTGGGGTCTGCTATCACGGGTGGCAGCTGCTGGCGGGGCACCAGGCACTGTGGACACACTTTCTCCTAAGAGCAGAGAGAACAGGGCAGACACAGGGGAGTCCTTTAACTGCAAGAAACCAGATGATGCTGGCTTAAAGAGACTAGCAGCGGTTGAAGACAGAAGGATGAGGGAGTCAAAGAAGTCATGTTTGACCTTCTCAGACAGATATAAAAAAAATACAGAAGAGATTAGTGCGGGAGAGAATTGATGCCAGTCTGTGCTGTCTTGAACGTGACTCAGATTAAAGAAGAAAAAAAGGAAAAAAAATATCTAGAAACAAACGGAACGGTGTAATTGTGCCTGGCTTCGTTACTTTAGCCGAGGACACCAAGCAGGATGGGGTGACAGAGGCTGGATGAAGGAAGTGGCCTGATATTGGAGCCTTGGAAACACCCCTGGGCTTTCTTTGGTTTGGGTGAATATCGTTGCTGCTGCCCCTCATTACTGGTTCCTGCTCAGCGTGACTCCAAGATAAGGAAACATTGTATCCATTCTTACAGAGCTAGTGCGGTTATCTGGCATTTTCATTGTAGCCATCCCAGCGAGCATGCAGTACTTACTGCAGCTCTCTCGTTGCAAGTGCTGGTGAACGTCATTTCATGCCTTTGTTGCCTATTTAGAGAAATTCAATGCAGTTTGTCTGTTGACGAACATGGAAGGAAAGGCTATCACATTGTGCTGTGGAATATAATACAGCAGTGAAAAATGAACGTGCTAGTTACAACTTGGGTAAATCCCACATGCACACAACGGATACACTCCCACCTCACAATATATAGTGAATAAGATAACATAGACATTCCGTATGCTCTATAGAAAATGTATGTAAAAATCCAGGAACAGGCCAAACTAAGTAAGGGTTACAATTCAGGTTTGAAGAAATGCTAGCTAATGGCAATAGTGCTTAGGAAGTAGGTGGGGGTTGTCTGTTCTGAACATGGTGATTTGCTCATTTTTCCGTGTGCCTTATAGTCCACAAGAAACTGAAGATGGAAGGAATAAAAGCGACCTAGCACTGTAGCTAGGGCCGGACTCCTGGAGGCAGGCCCAGGCTGAGGTGGGCTTGGGTGGGCTGCTGTACCCTCTTTGTCCTCTCTGTGTGGGCCAAGGCTCACACCCTCTCCAGCCTGTCCTGCCTGGTGTCCTGGAAGTAGCCAACTATGATGGCGCTTTGCTTGGCAGGGTGTTTAAGACAAGCTGTGTTCAGGGGACCAGGAAGGGAAGAAACCAGGCTCTGATGGAGCCCCAGTGTCACCCGGTGGGGAGGGTGGGACTGACCAGCAATGTGCTGGCTGGAGGGTGGGAATCCAGGCCTGGTGCCCTATGTGGACTGATCTTTGGTCTTGGTTCATGGGGATCAAATGTGCTTCTGGATTCTCAGGAGCTGACATTTGGAACTTGTTCTTCCATGTGTGAGGGACTTTTTTTTTGTGGCCGGGGATTTCCAGGGACAATAGAAGAATTGTGTTCAAGGGCACTTTTCATAAGCAAAGTAACCGATACAAAGCCTTCACCCCACCCACCCCAGCTCCCACCCCAGCTCTCACCCCAGCTCCCACCCCAGCTCCCACCCCTACTCCCACCCCAGCTCTCATCCCAGCTCCCACCCCAGCTCCCACCCCTACTCCCACCCCAGCTCCCACCCCACCCATACCAGCTCTCACCCTAGCTCTCACCCCAGCTCTCACCCCAGTTCCCACACCAGTTCCCACCCCAGCTCCCACCTCTACTCCCACCCCTACTCCCACCCCAGCTCCCACCCCACCCACACCAGCTCTCACCCCAGCTTCCACCCCTATTCCCACCCCAACTCTCACCCCGGCACCCACTCCCAGCCCCCACCCCAACTCCCACTCCAGCCCCCACCCCAGCTCCCATCCCTACTCCCACCCCAGCTCCCACCCACCCAGCCCAGCTTTCCCCACCCCAGCCCCCACCCCAGCTCTCACCCCAGTTCCCACCCCAGCTCCTACCCACCCAGCCCAGCTTTCCCCACCCCAGCTCTCACACCTTCAACCACTGTCCCCAGCCTAATCCACTGGGACAGGGTGCCAGAGAGTACCACAAACCACCCATGCTCCAGAATATTCAAAGTAGCCAGCTTCTACCTGTAGAGGTGTCCCTGGCCTATCTTTCTAACCTCTAGGGAGACCAAGGCAGGAGGATCACAAGTCCAATGTCTGGTTAGGCAACTGAGTGAGGCCCTGTCTCAAAACAAAAACTTCAAAAAGATGTTTGAGGAGAGAACTCATGGATAGAAAGAACACTTTGTCTAGCATGCGTGAGAACCAAGACTGCATCCCTAGGCCTGCAAAGCAAACAAGCCAGGCTCACTCACCTTGCCTGGCACCTGGGTACATCTCCCTCAGCCTCCACGTACCCTGGGGCTTCTGTGTGTGTGGCTCCATGGGGACACAGCAAGCTCCCTTCAGTGGCCTCTGTGTGTAACCCGCAATGTCCTGACCTGCTGTCCTTGCCAACTCTGAACAGTAACATTTGTGTTTGGGGTAGAGATCACTGCCCTGACTGCCAAGGGCTCGAGCTAATGAAGCCCTGGGCTCGAAGTCCAGCCAGGCATAAACCAGGCTCGGTGGTGCACAACAGCAGCCCCAACACCAGAGAATGGAGGCAGGAGGATTGGAAGCTGAAGGTTATCCTTGGCTACATGATAAGTTCAAGACAAGCCTGGTCTACCACAATCCTGTCTCAAAATAAAGACCAAAACCATGGAAACCTAACAAAAACCAGCCTCCCCCTGGAAGGTGTGCGGCCCTCTGGGCCTGGACACTGCACAGACTTGACACCCTGGCACTGGAGAGCTCCCGGAGCTTGGCTTTTGACATACACTTCCCTCTTGCCTCAGCCTACTCCACTCTCAAGCCTCTCTCTTGTCCATCCGTCATTCAGAGCAACCCTGACTCCCTTCTCTATCCAAAGTCCTCTCATGATTCCTTCTCACTCGAAGCCCATCCTGGCCCCTGGGAGTCCCCACAGGATCCGTCCCAGTTTTTGATCCCAGTTCCTCGTCACTGCTCCCTGAGGAATACCTTTCCCCACAGGATCTGTGGACCCCCTTGTGGGGGTATGCTCTTCCCAGAGCTGTGCCTGTGGTTCACTCTGCCTCCTGGTCCTTGCTCAACTACCACTTCTTCCTTTGTCTCCTGTTCCAACACATCCCCAGCCCTTCCGGTTCCCCTCCCTGCTTTATCTTGTCCATGTAATACACCGGGTACTCGACTGTTATCTCATTTAATGTCTGTTCTCCCTCGCTCCCACGGAAACAGCCATAGAGAGAGGAGGGGGGCTCTGACTTGTTGCCTGCTGGCTGTTCACATCCCCCCGAAGGTCGGGCTACGGGGGTAAAAGCGCGTCCACTGTGAAGCCAGCTCTGCCCCACCACCCCACGGCAAGTGCAGTTAAAGATGCATCTTAATCTCACCATCCTGACCCTCTCGTTCTCCTTCTTTCATGTCCCCCCAACACACACTCCCTCCCCCTTTCATATCCATTTTCCTCCTCTCTCCCAATCCTTCCCGCTTTTTGGTACTTGATGGAATTACATTAAGCTAATAACCCTTTCATTACTCGATTGCGGCTGTAATTCCCTGCGTTGAAAGCTTGTTTTGATTTCCCGTGGATTTGGGCCTCTGTGCTCCTGGACGCTTGCTTTCATTTTCTCAGTTGCCACTTGACCCCCTCCCCTGCCTTGTTTTAAAAAGGGATGAAAAGCTTAGAAAAACATCAGACGTATGCTTTTATTATTTTTTTTCCCTCACAATTGACTAGGATGGTTTTGTTTTGATTTTTTTCTCCTCTTGCAAACTGTGGGTGTTACAAAGAACCAATATCACACACTTCCATTCCTGACAACTGGGAGGAGTGGATTTCCATGGACTTTGAAGACTCCAGAGTTTGGAGGAACATAGGCAGGCGAGGAGGGTTGAGGTCGGTTCTTCCCTTGGACTTATGAATGGGGATCCGAACCAGTTTCCTGAGCAAATCCAGATTTCGAAGACACTCAGTGACATTGTGCGCTAAGGCTGTGTTGTGGCCTTTGGAGTGGTGGCCTTTTAGGGGGACACGGTCTGCTGACTTTGTCACCTTTATTTAGCAAGGGAAGATACATCTGAGCTCCATGGCTGTGTGTGGGGGCGCCAAGGGTGCCAGCCCTCTCTTGCTGTCTACCCTAGCCCCTCCCATATCTACATTTGTTGGTGTCAAGGTTCATCAGATACTGAACCAAGTGGTCTAGGGTGCAGGGCAGAAGAAAGAGCCAAAAGTCTCTAAGCCCTCCTGGTTTATTTATTTTGTATTTTTGAGTTTAGTGCTTGTATCCAATGTCCCCCATTTATTTGTTCATTGATTGACTATGGATATGTGCGTTTGTGTGAATGCGTGTGGTGTTCCCCAAGTCAAGCAGACTAGGCTAGCAGGCTAGTGAGCCCCACAGATCCTCCTCTTTCTTCTTCCCCGGAGGTGGGTGTGTGCTGAGCTTGCGTTTTTGCTTCCTTTTGCATTAGTTTTGGGGACAGAACTCAGGTCCTCAGGTTTGAGGAGCAAGCCCTCTGCTGAGCGAGGTGTCTCTCGCCCACGCTCCTTCTTCTCACATCTTCATCCATTTCTTTCTTGTTGAAGAGTCAGGTTTAAAACAAGTCGCCAGCTACAAGGGGCCTTGGCGTGAGTCCCAACTGATTTGGTTCAGACGGTGAGACTGAGGAGTTAGGGTATTTCGGGTCACTCTGGTTCTGGTTTCCTTCGGGGTGGGAGATGATGGTTCTATGATGCATGAGGCTGATTCTATGTTGAGCCTGAGCGTGTGATTCTAGGCGATGCAGTTGTCCCACATCTGGGTGCCCTTGAGCGATGCTGGTCCCAGTGAGGTTCTTGGTCCGTCTGATCCAGAATCAGTCAGTGTGGGACCCAGTGGTACCATGATCTCCACACTCTGAAATGCCTGACCAGGCACTGGGTCATAGGTCACATTTGATAAGCACTGCTGCCTGGCCTCTCAGCCCAGCTGTCCCCTCAATGTGGTCCCCCGGGGAGCTTCAGGTCTCGGCACAGGTATGACCTTGGTGCCGGGCAGATACAGACATCTGTATCGATCCGTTTTCCATGGCTGTGACAAGAACCCCAAGACGAACAACTTGAAAGATGGAAGGAGATGAGGGATGGAGTGGGAGAAGAGGAGCGGACCTGGCTCATGGTCCCCTGGCTCCTCAGTGCTGGGCCTGAGGTAAGGCAGAGCTGCATGGAGTGAGAGGAGGCAGCTGCTCACCTCACACAGCCAGGAAGGAGTGGGGTGGAGGAAGAGGATGAGAGAGAAGAGAGGAAGAGGAAGAGGAAGTATGAAGAGAGAGGAAGAAGATGAGGGGGAACGAGAGAAGGGAAAGGAAAAGAGAGGAAAGAGGAGGAGGGTGGGGAGAAGGAGCGAGAGGAGGAGGAGGGGAAAGGGAGGAAGAGGAGGGAGGGATGGAGGAGGAAGGAGAAAAGGAGGGAACGAGGAAGGTGAAAGGGGGAGGAGGGGAGAAGGAGGGAGGGGAAGAGCTGGTGGAAGCTCATGAGGAGCTGTGCTCAGGACAAGACCACGCATGGGTCAGGCTCCAGAGAGTGCCTTCCTTCAGCCAGGTCCCACCTCTTAGTCCCATTCCCATTTAGTAACCAATTCTGGGTCCATCGAGGGGTAAACCGCCAGTGAGGGCAGAGCACTCCTGACACAGTTCCCCAAGCCCTGTCACTCAGCAAGCCTCAACACCTGAGCCTCTGGGACAGTTTGGAGTGTAAGCGCCACACCGGTCAGTCTCTGAGGACTGCTTGCTGAGGGTAACCCTGGCTGGCTTTTCCACCCTTGGGACTCAGTGAGGCCTGTGTCTGTGAAATAGCACAACGCTGTGGGCTGCTTCCCGACTGCTCTCCATCCCCGTCTCTGCTCTCCTCCCTCCCTCCCCCTGCTCTGAGGCTCTAGGAGCAGAACCGCATGAGCCTGGCAAGTGGCAATGGCTGATGGATGGCCTTGGTGGCATTGCTGTCTGCTTTGTTATCACGTCTCTGTATACCTAAAACCTTAATTTCTTCTAAGGGAGAGACCCAGGGTAAGAGGGTGACCTTGAACTTCTAATCCTCCCACCTCTACCTCTGGAATGCTGGGATTACAGGTGTGTGCCACCACACTGGGTTTAGGTGGTGCTGGGGATCGAACTCAGGGCTTCCTGCATGCTGAAGGCGCTCTCTGCCCACTGAGCACAGGCCTAGAGTGACATGCCTCTTGTAGACCACGCTACAAGAATAATGCTTGCTCTGTCTTTGGAATCACGGATGAATTTCTTCAATGGGGGCAACCCTCTTTTCTCCCTGCCAAATTGGGGAGTATCATGAGGCTGTCTCTCATTTCCCCAGATGGCTTTATTAACTTTGTTAACGATGGCCGTGAACTGCTGACCAAGGGTTTTGCTGCTGCAGGTCAGAGGTTGCCAAGGTAGGACCTCTGCTATGGAGCCTGGGTGCTGATCGCCATTCTCTCAAAGCCTGGGAGGAAGATGCAGGCTCCCATCCAATCTCCAGTGAGAATCCCTGGGGGCCCAGCATGGAAAAACATCAGGTATTTGGGGTACCCCTAATGGCCTCTTTGCCCTAATGTCACCCAGATTCCTAACTCAGATTTATAGGGGTTGTCTCAGGGCTTCTACTGCTGAGAGAAAAACCATGACCAAAAGGCAATTTGGGGAGGAAAGGGTGTATTTATCTTACACTTCTACATCATAGTCCATCATTGCAGGAAGTCAGGACAGGAACTCAAACACAGCAGGAACCTGGAGGCAGGAGCTGATGCAGAGGCCATGGAGGGTGCTGCTCACTGACTTGCTCCTCTGGCTGCTCAGCCTGCTTTCTTATGGAACCCAGGACCAGCAGCCTAGGGGTGGCACCACCCACCATGGGTTGGGCCCTCCCCCATCAATCACTAATTACGAAAACGCTCTACAGCTGCATTTCTCAACATGTGGGTCATGCCTTTCACAGGGGTCACGTATCAGATATCCTGCATATCAGATATTTACGTTATGATTCCTAACAGTAGCAACATTACAGTTAAAAAGTAGCAACAAAAATAACGTTCTGGTTGGGGTGGCCACCCCACGAAGGACTGTGTTAAAGGGACACAGCGTTAGGAAGGCTGAGGACCGCTGTTCTACCGGCTTGCCTACAGACCTATCTACGGATGTGTTTTCTCAGTTGAGGCTCCTTCTTTTCCGATAACTCTAGCTTGGGTCAAGTCGACATGAAGTTAGCTGGCACAGGGGTCTCAGATAAGCCGAATGTCTTTGGTAACAGAATTAGCTGGCAGTACCAGCCACTGGGATGGTGGTGGCTCCCTAAGGAAGGGTGGGACTGTAATTACTCAGAGAGAGACCGGGCTACAGGAGAGGCCTCTGCGCTGTCCTGGAGGTTCTGGCTCTTTCCGAGACCTTTGCCACCCTTTCCCGAGAGCAGTCCTGCAGATGTGGCCTCAGAGGAGAGCAGAAATAAGCGGCACTAGAATTCTGCTTCTGCTCCTCCGCCCCTGTGTGGCCCCAGGTGCGGGGGGCCGTCACATCCTCTTACCTCCGGGCCACAATCAATGCGACAGGCAGGAAATGAGAGGAAATTAATTTTTCCCTCCTCTCCTCCTTCCCTCCCCTGCCATCCTCCTGTTTCCACACAAGAGCCTTTTAAAATGTTGGTGACTCTGATTACTGCACAACAGAGGCCACAACAGCCTCTTTTTGACTCAACTCCTCCTGCTCTTAGCCAGAATGATGGGCTGGTTGCCTTGGTAATAGCTCCCATTCTCCTCGCAGAAGCCACAATTATGAAGGGTTTCTGGGCACTGATCCTCTTAGAGCCCCCTTTTCTTAGAAGTTCATGACAAGACAGGACAAAGGGAATCTAATAGATTTTATTGCCTCAACTCTTTATAATACCCAGAAGCCCATGTTGCAGGGACAGGAGCCCTAAGTGCCATTTAAATTGGTTGGTTTTGCCCAGAGAGAGCATTTTTTTTTCCGCTCAGGAGAGTGGTTGAAGTCCTATTAGCTGGAAGGCCGGGGCCAAAGAACGCGCCCGCAGGCCCAGCTCCTGCCTCTTTCATAATGGAGACCGCTGGGCTGGGCTGGGTGGCACCTGGGACTGAGGGCCAAGGCACTTAACCTTTTGCAGATAACCGAAGGAAATGGACCCGTAACTGCTCTCTTGAAACTCAGGCTTGATTTGAGTTCAAGGGAGGCAAGGTCTGTGGGCTGCTGAGCTACCAAGCAGGGAATGTTTGGGGGCAGAGGCGGCTCTCCACTCTCTAAAGAGAAAAAGGGCTCCATTAGTGGGAGTAATTGCATAGAAGAGCAAAGACGTGATGACGTTGGTAACCCTGGCCACAATAATCATATAATTTGTCTGTAGAGAGGGTACAAGATGATCACAGTCATTACCTCAGCCCATCTTTACGATAGCCCTGGGGGGTTGTTAGTTCTTTTGAGATGGGGAAACTGAGGCAGGGGAAGGTAAAGGAGCTTCTCCAGGTAGGAAAGTGGCAAAGCTGGTATTCTAACACAAAGATGGTAGACTACTAGAATGTTCTGAGCATTGAGCGTCTAGTCCCTTCACTATGACAGAACCAAGCCTAAGGTCTGCTGGGGAGAAATGGCCCTGCGCTGGGCTCTAGGAGTATAGGTATGGTCTCCATCCCCATGAAATTTAATGTCTGAAGGTAAATACAGTAAAACCCGCGTGCAGAGAATAGGAGGGCTCCCCCGACAGACTGACATCTAAACCAGTCCCCCGAGGCTGAGTAGGGACAACTGAGAGAGAGAGGAGGAGGCAGACACAGCGGTAGCTGGGGTGGATGGGGGGTTGAGAAGAACGAAGGCTTCTCAGGCAGAAATAACAGCACAGAAAAGCATCAGCAAGAGCAGATCATTATGGGAATGCACTGAAGGTTACAAGCAATGCCCGGTCACCTGTCCTAGCTGCTCTGGCCGCTACTTGTCATCTGTGGCTTAAGAACCATGGATGGAGGATGCTGTGAACTTCTCTCGAGTCCAGAAAATAAATTGCCCTGATCGTCAGTCAACATCTTCACTCCTGTGGCTCAGTCTTGCCAGTGGGCGCCATTTTGGCAGGGAGTCTACACAGTCCTAGAGTGACCCAGCCCTCCTCTGAAGTCCTGGGTCGATGGTCTCTGGTACCTTGTTACACAGAAACATCCTGAGGGGTCACTGGGACCAAAGCTTTAAATGAAGCAGAGAAACCCGAGGGCTGCACACATCCTGATAGTTTAATTTATATATTGTTTTTTTTTTCACATATGCCTGTATGACACATCCCATTTTCAGGAGTGTGTGCACACACGAGTGAAGGTATGCATGCATATATACAACTGCATGTAGAGACCAGAGGGTGAAATTGGTGCCGTCTTCGATTGCCAAGGCTGGCCTTAAACTCCTGGTCCTCCACTATCAGCCTCTCACAAGCTGGCATTACCTGTGTGCGTCTGCCTTAGGCTTTGATACAAGATCTCTCACAGAATCTGGAGAATCTGGAGCAAACTGGTTCAGTTAGAATGGGTGGCCAGCAAACTCCCAGACTCCTCCTTAACGCAGCTTCACAGCTTCATGCTACTGTGCCTGGATTTAAAAAAAAAAAAAAAAAAAGATTTAAAAAGCTGTACGTGCATGTCTGTGTGTGGGGTGTGAACACGGGTGCCTGGTATCTGTGGAAGCCCCTGGAGCTGCATGCAGTTGTCATTGGCCTGAAGTGGGGGCTAGGAAACAAACGTGGGTCCTCAGCAAGAACCGTGCATGCCCTTAACTGTTAAACCATCTCTCCAACCCCGTCTGCAAGGCCCGTGTGGGGATCCGAACTCAGGACCCCTGGCTTGCTCGACGAGCACTCTATCGACTGAGTGATTGTCCAGCCCCTTAATTCATGATCTCAATTGCAAATTTATTTTTAGCATTACTATTTCCTTTGTAATTGGCTAAAGGGGGTTTGAGGGGCCCTCTGCTTCGGGTGCAAATGTCCAGGTATGTAGTCAAACGCAGTGTGCAGGGACCTGGAGTCTAATCTGGAGGAGTTCAATTCTTGCTGTATGCCTCAGTCTCCCCATTTGTCAGTTAGACCTTATGGCCTTGCTAGCCACGGGGCCTTACAGTCTATGGAGCAGAAGGGCAGATGCACGCCGGGAGTCCTGACGTGGCATGTCTATGTGAACCTGGCCCTTAACCATTTTAGTTCACATTCCAAGACCAACCAGAAGGGCCCTCTGTCTGCCCTGTCTTTGTTCTGTGTGTGTCAGGCACGGGTAAGTTAACCAACAAAAGGTCACCTGGAAGTGAAGCCCATCCTAACGGCTCAGATGCTGTGTTTGTTTGGACCACTGTGTGTGTTTGTGTGTCTGCCCTGACAAGGGGCTTGGCAACCATGTCCTGCAAAGCCTTTACTTCACGAGTCCATGGGGGTGGCTTCTGCTGGGCTTGGGGGGAGACGCTCGTCCACGGAGGCCTCCACGCAGATGCTCGTTTGAGGAGAGCATCTGTTTCCGTGGCAGCAGCCGTAGCACGTCAGCCAATGGGAAGAAAATTCCAGAGGACGCAAATAATGCAAAACTAAGAGGAAAACCGGACGAGAGCTGTCTGCTCGACGAACCAGGCCACGAGGTTTCCTCCATCAGAATGCAGTCTCTACGCTCTCTCGGAGGCCCGGATGTCTCCCGCAGTTACTGCCTCCCCATTATCTCATTAACTTCACCCAGCACTGTGCATCCCACCAAAAGTCTCCGCATCTGTGCGCCCTATCACCCAAACATTCTTGAAAAATAGGTTTTTTTTTTTTTTGTCCTTGTCTCTGTTTTGCAGCTGAGACGCTGTGACTTCTCTCTCAAGCACCACTCTGTGATGGTCTCACTTGTCACTGGTGATGCCCAGGGCACCAGTGATCGGGGAGTGCACACTGCATGCCTCGAGTTTCAATATGGCCCGAACCATCCTCCTTTCAAGTAAAACATGTCCTGGATTCCACTCCTGACACACACATTTCATAGCAGCAGAACGGGGCTTTTCGTAACCGAGGTTTAGCAAAACCTCAAAGACGAGTGAGTGCAGGGAGCCGTGGTGTGTGAGGTGTTTGCTTCACGGTGATGGCATTGGATGAATGTCCACATGGAAAGCACGTGTGACTCACAGGTGGCTGCGGCGCACAAATGGGCAACTATGCAGCTGCAGCCAACGTTTTCAGATAATTATGACTTATGATCATAACACTGCCTTAGGAAGCTCCTAGGGCATGTTACATTTCAGATAGTTTTCTTCTTACATTAAAATTTCCCCCATTTTGTATGTTTCATTACATATACATGTAATAGATATATATGTATATATATTATTGCATAGATATGTATACACACACACATACACACATGTAATAAGGCCCACATTCTAAATGTGACATTTCAACAGAATCTGACAAATGTCTACACACATGTAATGACCATTTCAATTAAGATTTTCATAGCTTTTTCTTTGTGTATGTTTATACAAATGTACGTGTGTGTGTGCGCGCGCACGTGTGTGTACACATCCATGCACATGTGGAGAAAAGGGCTACTCTGTACCTTAGTTTTTGTTTTTTTTTTTTTTTTTTGGTTTTTCGAGACAGGGTTTCCCTGTAGTTTCTAGAGCCTGTCCTGGAACTAGCTCTTGTAGACCAGGCTGGCCTCGAACTCAGAGATCTGCCTGCCTCTGCCTCCTGAGTGCTGGGATTAAAGGCGTGTGCTACCACCGCCCGGCTGTACCTTAATTTTTGAGGCAGGGTCTTTCACTGACCCTGAAACTCACCGACTAGGGAAGGCTGGCCAGCCAATGAGCTACAGGGATCTGCCTGTCTCTGACTCCACAGCATGGGGGTTATAGGCACACGCCAGGCTTGGGTGTTTTTCCATGGGTCCTGGGGATTGAATAGGGGCCTCATGATTGTATGATGAATACGTCACAGCCTGAGCCATCTACTTGGCCCTGAAGACGTTCATAGTATAAAATTAATTTCAGTTTGGAAATCTGTGCTCCACTGAGACCATGGTTACTGGAATCGTCGATAAACGTTTAAAAGTAATTGTATTTTGGAATAAACTGTGGAATTTGATTTTGCTATTTAAATGTATGCTGGAGCCACCTGCATCAAATCGTTCACAGTGAAGAAACCGTTACGTATTCGCTTTCCTGTGTGTCCCTAGCAGCGTCCTCAGAGTCATCTTGTCTAGCACGAAGTAGGTTTCAGTAGGAGTTTGCGAAGTGAGGTGGGGTGTGGTTTAGGCTCACAGGCATTCTGAGTTCTGCCTAATCCCTAGTAGGACTGCCTTTGTTGACTGATTTAATTAATTACTTGACTATAGGTCTGGGAATCAAACCCGGGGCTTTGGGCATGCTGGGTGAGTGTGTCACCACTGACCGACCTACACTTGGGCCTGACACCTGCACACCTGAAAGCCCTTGGGAGTCGCTGTTGTCCTCAGAGCCAGTTTGCTCCCATCTTCAGGTCACCTGCCCCTGCTCGCAAACGGGCATAACAGTTGACATTCCCTCACAGAAGCGGAGTGGGAAGGACCGTATAACCCTCACCTCAGAAACCAGCCACCCCCCTAGCCAGTTGTGTCTAACTCAGCCCTGACTTCGTGCAACCATGGGTCTAGCATGGGGCTAGAGCGTATTGGCTGGGGAGAATGGCAGAAAGGGGCTTCATCAGCTTCATCAGAAAGGGGCTTACACAGCTCCCAGTACGGCTGCTTCAGGGTCACCCTTGTTCCTGTTCATGACCCTTCACCCTTCACCCTGAAGTGATCCTAATAAGCTCACTGGTTCTCTGGGGTGAACTTTGGTTTGTCATGGGGACCTTGCAAGGAGGGACTATGGCTGGTGCTTTCCAGTGGGTAGCCCTTTGCCTTCTAAGGTGGAGGAAGCAAAGGCCAGTGGTAGAGAGACCTGGGCAGCCCAGAGTCCTTAGGGTGACCTCAGAACCTCAGGACCTCCCGCTGTGCTGCTCTGTGTCTTCCATGCCTCTTGAGTGTGCCTGTGACTTCCGCTCACTGGGAGACTGGAAAGCTGGTGCCCCCCGACGATTCCATCATGCAGGGCTATATTACAGTCTCGCTGGCAGACTCTCGCCCGGGCTGGGTTTTGTGAGGTCATTGCCATGCTGGGGATGTCCCAGTGATGAGCCACTGGAGGTGGCTTCTGGCCACCGGCCAGCCAGGAACTAAGGCTCTCAGTCCTGTTACCCAAAAGACCAGGACCCTGGGGAAGATAAACCACAGCTTTTCTTGCTGATCCTCTAGGGGAGAACCCCCAACCTTGGCCAACCCCAACTGCCATTAGCCCCCAGGGGAGACCACTGACCCTGCATACTGACACTCAGAAGGAACAGAGATAAATAACTCCCAAGATCCCTTTGCTCCTGAGACATGGATGAGAGCCACTTTAAGGCAGGAAGGTCCTGCTTGTTACTGAGCAATAAACCAGAATTTAAACAGGTCAGCATGACACACATTCTTCTACATCTGACTTCTTTGGCTCAATAGTGTTGAGCTTTGTCAACCAGGCCACATGTACTAGCTGTTTCTTTTTCTTGTGACAAACCATTCCATATTAGAGGGCACCATGATTTCGGAGTCCATCGCCCACCCACAGGCATCCGGGCGTGCCCTCACCCTCTCCTGCCCACCCACAGGCATTGGGGCGTGTCCTTACCCTCTTCTGCCCACCCACAGACATCGGGGCGTGCCCTCACCCTCTCCTGCCCACCCACAGGCATTGGGGCGTGTCCTCACCCTCTTCTGCCCACCCACAGACATGGGGCATGTCCTTACCCTCACCTGCCCACCCACTTCTCCTTCCTGTGCTGAAATCGGCCTCTTCAGCATTTGATGGGACCTGCGTGTTTTCCTCACACCTCGGATTCTCTTAAGCTTTTCCTCCACTCCTATCTTAGATTGCATGTTTCATCTCCCTCTAATGCACTTCTACACCGCGTCAAATCATCTCCAAAGGGTTGATTGTCTTTTCCATATGCTTTGTGATCCGAGGTGGAACCAGGTCTCAGGAAGTCACCATCTTTTGGAGGGATTAAGCCAAGTTTGTTGATTAAATCCTTCTATGGAGGAAGTGCGGACTACTAGTTATGAGTTGGAATTCTGGAGCCAGGCTGGTAAACTTTGAATTCTTACTCTTTGCTATTTCCTAACTGTGTGGTTTAGGCAGCTATTTCAGCCTCTCCGAGCCTCAGAGTGTAAGGCTGTTGTGCCGCATAAACAAGATGTTCCTAGCGTGGGAGCATACATATCAGATGCT
The DNA here is from genome assembly GCF_903992535.2 of Arvicola amphibius. NCBI lineage: Eukaryota > Metazoa > Chordata > Mammalia > Rodentia > Cricetidae > Arvicola > Arvicola amphibius. The sequence continues at coordinate 117,974,419 of NC_052056.1, forward strand.
CACTAAACGCTGGCTGCTCCTCTTGTTGTCGTTGCCTAGAAACCAGGAGAATGCGGAAATCCTAAGATACATATAGTAGGGACATACCCCACCCACGTGTGTGTTTTCACCTCCATAAAGCAGGGATGGGTTTCTCTATGGAAATGGCCAATCAGGTTCTCCCTTTCATTTCCCACTGGCTATAAAACCTGATGACTCACCTCCAAGTTCAGCACAATACCAGTTCAGCCTGTCTGGGCAGCTGGGAAAACAAACGCTATTCATGGTGTCTTTTCCCTCCACTCTGGGCTTCATGGGGCACTTCCCAGCCTAGAGCCCAGGTTAACCCAGGTTCAGATCCCAGCTCAGCTGCTCAGCTTGGCAAGGGGAGTGAGTGCCCTTACTTCTCCGAACCTCACCTGGGGATAGCGTGGGTCACCTGCTCATGGAATGGGTCCCTCTGAGGAGTAGAAGCAAGATACACAGGATGTTTGAAGCCACATCTGCATGAAACAGTCCCTACCAGGCCTTTAACAGTCTCTACCAGGCCCAGCATTTGGGAGGCAGAAGCAGATGGATTTCTGAGTTGGAGGCCAGCCTGATCTATATGGTGGGTTCCAGGCCAGTCAAGGCTATGTTGAGAATCCCTGTCTCAAAAAACAAAACAAAACAACAAAACTAAGAATAGGAAGCAGTCTCTTCAGGTTACACAGGTCATAACATTTACACCAGTTGGGATAAGGATGGACCCTTCAGAGCTTCCTGGGTTCTAAGACTATAGAAGAATCCCCTTGTCTTCTAGTGCCTCAGTTTCTCTAAGATGGTAGTTTTTCAGTCTCTCTCAATTTCTGCCAGGTCAGAGTGATTCAGAATACTTCTGGCTGAGGGCGGGGATCTCTGGATAGTTGGTCATGTAGGGCTAGAGAGAAAACGCTTCCAAGTGAGGCTATCCTGACGGTGGGGTCACCACCCCTTCTGGGGTAAAGCCCAGGGCTCGTGCCTGATTGTGACTGCTGATCTGTCTCCCTCACTCTCTGTTCTCGACGTTCTGCGTGTCTATGTCTGTCTGGTGGTCTGTGTTTATGCCAGTGCCACCCTTTGCTTTCTACCTTACTTGTTTTGAGACAGTCACTAAGCCTAAAGTTTGCCCCGCTTGGCTAGACTGGCCATCCAATGAGCTCCGGGCATTTGCCTGTCTCAATTCGCTGCAGTGCCGGGGTTATAGGTGTACACAGACATGGGTCATGGTGAGGATCCAAACTCGAATCAATTAAGCTTGTGTGGGTTTTCCCCACCACACTGTCTCCCAGCCCCTGTCCTTAACTCTGTAATAACTCTAAAGCCAGTTGTAGATGAGGCTTTCTGGAGAGGAAGGGAAAGAGCTGATTTCCCCCCAAGGGACCTTATCTTGTTAGTAATCTGCGTCCACAAGAATGGCAGCAGTTATGGGGAGACAATGAGCTTCATTTGGGGGCATGGGTGGAGCTAAAAAAGGATTCAGGGAGTTCCCTGTCGTCTGTGGGAACATCACGGGTCTTCCATGACGAGAGTGGAGTCACCTCTGTCTCTAGCCTCAGACCCTGCTTTCGTCCTCTGTGACAGCCCAGGTCACTCCGTCTCTGTCTGCATTTCCTACTGTGGCAACCTCAGTGTCCCGAATCCAGCAGGGGGTTCTGTGGATGCTCTGTGGGTCTGGATGCTTGTTGATAAGGATAGGTTTGGAGAAATACATCAAAAGACAGGCCTGTCCCACTGGTATCTCTCATTGTTTTTCCAGAATGCCTTTAGTCTCCGCCCCCCCCCCCCCCCCCAGTTATTTGTTCTTATTTATTTTTCCCACCATGAATGCAACAATGTATCACACTGGAGGATGAAGACCTGGGATTTGGAGTCAGAATCTAACTCCTTAGCTCCTGGAATGGCCTCCCAGGTGCTGTGTCTGCAGCGGGTACGGGTGGTGGAGTCGGGGGAGCAGATCTGTAGCCTGCAGCCCTTAAAGGATCTCTCTGCTCTCAAGTCACAGAACTGAAGTTCTGTTTCAGCTTCTGTCCCCCGCAGAATTTGGAAAATGAGGGCATATGCCTTCATGCCCCTGGGTAGATGAAGCGAGGTTATGTGTGTTGCATTCCCTAGCTGTCACCAAGCCTGTCCCCAAGAAGTTAAAATTATACCATGGTTATTTCTGTCATTGCCCTTAACAACAATGCCAACTTTTAGGATGTTAGTAACCCACTACTGGCCTTGTGTTTTTATTGGGTTTCCGGGGGCAGTGGCAGCGGTCATGTGGGGATGACGACAGGCTCCTCTAGAGATGCTTCCAGGCCAGTAGCTGGATGAACCAAGCTGCCTAGGCACCAGGCCTGATGCCCAGTGAATGTGCTGACATGAATGGGGCAGAGAGCCTGTTGCTGGGGCTGAGGATAATTGCACCCGGCAGCTCCTGGGTCCCGCCGCCCATCATGCTGGCCCTGGCAAGACCGATCACGTTTCTGTCCTCTGACTAGGCTGCAATGTGTCTTCTCTGGAGTCCTGACATGTTCCCCCCGCCCCGACCATGGAACCCCAGTGGCTTGCATTTTGGCAGCTGGGTTGAGCTCTTAGTGGGACAAGGGTAGGTGAGGGGGTGGTGAGGGAGGCGATGGCTGGGGGTGGACTCCTCGAGGCCTGGAAACCATCTCTGAGCTGGAAACAGAGTGGCTAGGAATGTCCAGCTGTTCGTGGGTCACTCTGACCTCCCCCAACCCCCGTCCCGAGGCCAGGGCACACATGTGCTTCTTGCAGAGACCGTGTCAGCAGGAATAGGGATAGCAGAGTGTTCTGCCCGTCCTCCTGGGTTCCTCCCCACACGACCCACCCACACATGGAAGCCTCCCCACACCCCTGGCTCCCTACCCTACATGCAGTCATAACTAGGAGGTTTGCAGACACTCCTTACTCGGAGGTCCATGCCACTCACCTGCTTAAACACCCCGGCAGCTTACTGTGAGTCCTAAGCTCCTGTCCCAGTTTGTATCTCTATGGTTAAGAAGGCCCTGTATGACCTAACCTAGTTGCTGCCTTCCCAGTCTCTTCTCACACATATTCCTTTCAGAGAGAGAGGGGGGACAGAAGGAGGGAGGGAGAGAGGGAGAGGAAGGGGAGAAGGGGAGAAAGAGAGAGAGAGGGACACACACACACACACATACATACACATATGCATTTGTGCATGTAGAGATCAGAGATCTCTTCAACTTCCTGTGTCAATCCTCTGACACAGTCCACCTTGCATTTGGGACAGGGTCTCTCATTGACCAGGAACATCCCTAAGTCATTCAGGCTAGCTGGCCAGCCGGCTCCATGGATTACCTGTCTCTGCCTCCCCATCTCACTTCCAACGGGACAACACCTATGTGTGCTGCCTCCCCATCCACAGGTCCTCATCCTTGCAAGGCCAGCACTGTACTGACTGAGCCCTCATCCCACACCCTCTTTTCTGCCCCTGGATCTCTGCCTGCTCTTCTGCCTCTGTGCCTCTCTGCCTTCCCATCTCAGGTGGGCAGCCCTTAGTGTCCACCCAGGGTCATTGTCCTTGTTGTAAGGACCCGGACATTGCCTCTCTGTCACCTATATTCTCTACGCTTCCAGTGATCTGGGAAGATGGGACCCCATGTAGCTTCCTCCTCAAAACCTAGGATGTCATAGGTACACCACGGGTCCATAGCAGGGGCTGCTGATGACCCGGGGTGTCAGGTACACAACGGGTCCATAGCAGGGGCTGTTGGTGACCCGGGGTGCCATAGGTACACCATGGGTCCGTAGCAGGGGCTGCTGGTGACCCGGGATGTCAGGTACACCATGGGTCCATAGCAGGGGCTGCTGATGAGTTCTTGTACCTGGCGTTTTCACCTTGTCACTATTGACCATGCTCTTGGGGTTAAGTAGAAGCCTGGGTGTCCCTGAGCAGCAGACACCATCCAACTGGTCTAAGAAGCAAGCCAGATCTTCCAAGTATCACTGAAAACCCAATGCCCATCTTTCTCCATCCTGCCCACTGCCCTGGGGTGTGATCTGTCACTGCATGGACAAACTCTGCCCCCTGCTGGTTTCCCAGTGCATCCATCAATGGGACATGGACAGGAGAGCAAAGGACCCCTGCATCTTCTGTAGGACCCAGGATAGGTTCTGTCTCGTGCCCTTCAGGTGTCATGGTGGGAAGAACCCAGGGTGTGCTTGCCCCGTGGGCTGTTCCATGCCCCCAGCTCCCTCCACGTCAACGTGTGCAACTGGTCCGGTTTGAGACTGTCTCTCCCAGCTGGGACACCACCCAGAATTTGTAGTAAAGGTGATAAATCTGGTGACCTGTTGACACACAGTGATGACTGTGTCGGTTACTTTTCACACAACTGTGACAAAAGGACCCAGTGGAAGGAAGGCTTCTCTGGGCTCCGAGTTTCAGAGAGCTGAGCCTGTGATCACTGGGGACCCCCACACACTTGGGCAGAGCATCGTGGGGGAGACAGGAAGAGGAGCACTGTGTACCCCGTGGCAGATGGGGGCAGAGAAAGTGTAGCACCAGATACGACAGCTGCCATTTTTAAAAAAGATTTATGTATTTATTATGTATACAGCATTCTGCCTGCATTTATGCCTGCACACCAGAAGAGGACACCAGATTTCATCATAGATGGTTGTGAGCCACCATGTGGTTGCTAGGAATTGAACTCAGGACCTCTGGAAGAGCAGCCAGTGCTCTTAACCTCTGAGCCATCTCTCTAGCCCCCATTTTTAAAAATTTTTTTAAAAGATTTATTTATTTATTATGTATACAGTGTTCCATCTGCATGTATGCCACCAGACCAGAAGAGGGCACCAGATCTCATTATTGATGGTTGTGAGCCACCATGTGGTTGCTGGGAATTGAACTCAGGACCTTTGGAAGAGCAGGCAGTGCTCTTAACCTCTGAGCCATCTCTCCAGCCCCAGCCTGCCATTTTTATCACTGATTGCTTGATAGGGATTGAGCCACATGTTTGATACACATGCCCTCCGTCTGTCCGGCAGCTTTGGGAGATGAGGCTGTCCTCACCTCCTTGATATGAGCACTGGGCTAAGCTCCTTTTAGTATCTGGGCAGGGTCCCTCTTGAGCCCATTTTACAGGCAAGTAAACCGGGATTCAGCAAGGTGACTCCATTATTCCAGGATCATCTATAGGTGAGCACCAGATCCACCTAGTCCTGAACTAAAGCTGAGCCTTCATCTGCTCCGACCTCACTTACAGAACCTCTTGGGGGCGCAGGCTGACCCTGCGGTGTACCCCAGGCCTGTTCAGCCCACAAGGAACATCCTGGTCTACATGCAGAGTTTGCACTTTCAGCCGCATGGAAAGGAAGTCAAACAGCTCCTGGGCCCTTGAAAGCACAGGTGGTGACGGGCCCATCACTGGGGACGTCACAAAGTCCAGTCAGGAAGATGAGCTCTCCTAGTAGACGCGTGAAAGCCGCTAGCGAGTGTTATTCAGCACCACATGGGTCTGTTCTCCAGTCCCACCTACTCTAGCTTCATGTCACTGATTTTTTTAAGAGCCGAGACAGATGGGCCAACTCCGGAGCTTGGAATGATCATGACCATTTTACAGGTAGAAAAAGGTGAGGTGAGGAGAAAGTTTTGGAGAGGACGGCTGAAGTATGGTTGCTTCTGATACAAAAGCCCAGACTCATTGGAGACCCACTGTGAAGAGACAACTAGCTCCAGACTGGCTAAGATGCTTCCAGGGCCTCTGCCAGGGCCCTGAACTGTGGGCGCCACCTCCCTGCCCCTGGTGACTTCACCTGAGCGGTGAATCTGTGCCATCTCCAGATGAGTCTCGGGTAGACTGGTGGGTGCCTGCCTTGACCTACTGACCCTTCCTTCTTAGCAGATGTGTGTTTCGTGCACAGCCTCTGCGGAACCAGGCTGCTCCTCTCTGTCCCAGCTACCCAGATCTGATCACAGCTGCAGTCTGTCTTTAGAGCCCAACCCATGATGCTGTCAGCTGGATCCTGGATTTCAGTGCATCTTTACAGGCCCTATTTCTGAATGACTCATCTGCATGGATGCTGGAGGGGAGGATCTGAGTTTGGGTCCTGGCACCTATGTAAAAAAAAAACTGAATGTATTGCTGGGCATCTATAGTTCCAGGCCCAGGGAGGCAGAAACAGGGGGAGCCCTAGGGGCTCACCTACCAGCCACCCTAGCTGCATTAATGAGTTCCAGGCACGGGGAAGTTGCCTGATGTTAACCTCCAACCTCCACGCACATGTGTGTGTGCAAGTACCCCCACACATGTAGACTTACAGACATATACATGCCAAAAGATACAGCATCGTCACCCCAATTTGATTATTTGAAATGAAGAAAAAAAGCATCTCAGTGGGTCCCTGTAGTGCTTAGAATTTGACACCTATTTCTTCATCCCTGTGGTGATGGCTGAGTGCTTTTTGCGTGCCTATAGCTTTATCTCAAAGCATCTGCCAGCATCGAAGATGAGTGCATGGCTTAGGTGTGGTACATGGCTTAGCTGTAATGCATGGTTTAGGTGTGATGCATGGCTTAGCTGTGATGCATCGCTTAGGTGAGATGCATGGCTTAGGTGTGATGCCTTAGTTACCTCTGTGTCACTGTGACCCTGACACCTGGCAGGGACAGCAAAGGGAGGGAAGGCATAATTCAGCTCACAATCTCAGGGATTTCTGTCCCTCACAGTGGGAAAGGCAAAGGCTATTTACATCACTGTGGGACAGGAAGCAGAGGGAGGTAGAACCAGGGACCAGGCTACCAAGGCTACCATTTAGGTTCTGCCTCCTAGAGCTTCCAGGGGCTCCCAGAACAGCGCCACCAGCTGGGAACAAAGTGTCTGAACACAGGAGCTTGTAGGTCACATTTCACACCAGACGGCTAAGGACCAGTGCTCACCATGTTTGAGTTGCACACTGAGGACCAAGCCTAGTGTCTTTCACACAAGAGGTGACTGATAAATGTTTGTTGAGAGAGTAAGTGAAGGTCTGGCTCTCTGGGATCTGTGAGGATGCTCCAGCAGGCTGGGAGTGTCATTTCCCTGGTCCAGCCCTGCATCTCCAAGACAAGTCATTCTCCTGCCTTTTCTGAAACTCTGCAGCAGCCTTTCAGCCAGCAGCCTGGAGGGTCCAAGATGTGCCCCCCACACCCCTTCTTTTGGCGCTCTCCTCAGGCAGGTTTTCATTTCAGGGAGGGCCAAGCCCGCTCTCTCCAGGTTTTACAAGCTGATAGAACAGGGCTGTCAAATGCTCTTTATGGGAGAAGAAACAGGAAGATGGCTTGTTTTGCAGACAGCAGGTTGCTGGGTAATTACATTTTTATAGAGCTGTTGCAGGACGAATCACGGGGCTGCTGTCTCCTTTGATGCTAAAAGATGCTGGCCCATAAAGATCAGAACCCGGGAAGGTGACGGGTCAGGGACATGACTGCCCTTTAGGGGTCAGCTTCTGCCTGGAACAGGCCCCCCACCCTGTGCCCTTTTCAAGAAACGTCCTTCTTTCCCTGTGCCCTTGGTTAAAATTCTGCTTATGCCCAACCCTCCACCTTTTCTCCCACTGCAGACAGAATGGGAGATGGGGTGGGGGTGGGGAAAAAGTAACACTAGGCCCATGCTCTAGAGAGCATTCACATTCACTCGTTCACCCAGGAAGCCATCCACTCATTCAGTATCTCTTCATTCATTCATCCACCCACCCATCCAAGCATGCATGCATTCATCCACGCATCCACCCATCCATGTGTGCACGCATCCATCCATGCATCCACCCATCCATGCATGCGCAAGCCACCCATGCATCTACCCATCCACGCACACATGCATTCATCCATGCACCCATCCATCCATGCACCCACTCACCTACCCATGCATGCATGCATGCATGCACACAGCCACCCATGCATTCCTCTGCTCATGCATAGATACATCCTCTCATTCACCTGTTCACCTGCCCACCTGTTCATTTGCTTATTTGGTTATCCAGTGCTCGCTCATCCTTTCAAGCAGTCAAGCAGTGTTTCATTCAGTCGCTTACTCCTCCGTGATGTAGTCAAGTTTTCAGCGAGGGGTCACTGGGCCGATCTTTCCCTGAGGTCCGTTTGGTCATTGAACACATTTGAGGTCAAGGCTCTGCCACGTTTCACCACATATAGCAATGTTGGAGATAACAGAAGCAGCTGGAAACTGAGCAGCCCCTGACATGGGAACTGAAAGCAGCCATGCAGCTGAGTAGGGCATGGCTGGAGGTGTGTGTGAAACGTGGGCGCCAGGGAGGCTCGGCCAGCTGGAGAGGGCGCTAGAGAGCACTGACTGAGCCAAGGGTGGTGGAGGTGGAGGTGGAGGGTCTATCTGGGGATAGGATGTTCCCGAGCAAGGGGAGACACCCTGCACAGGCCCTGTGGGAGGAGAGAGCAAGAAGCTCTCAGACGGCAGTCAGAGCGTCTTAGTTATTTGTGCCTCTGCCCCAGGCCATGACCAGACAACCACTGCTCAGCCTCCTCTGGGTCCTCTGCAGGAAAAAGCTACAGGACATCACCCCACCTCAGCCAACCTGAGAGCAGAGGCCTGTGGGTCCAGGACTTGGGAAGCCAGGGCTCCCCATATTCTGTGAGATGCAGATTTTGCAGCCAGCTCTCCCTGTCTGGGCCCTACATGTGGCAAGAGCCCCTGAGAAGAACAGGGACCTACGGGGCAGGTGGCGGAGTCAATTGCAGCTTTCCCTGGCTTTGGCTTCTAAGGAATTGATGCCTCTGAGGTGTCTGGGTGGTAGGCAGCTGCCACATCCCAAGCTGAGGAGGTAGGTACAGGTGGCAGGAACCAGGACTGGGATATCTCTGCTCACTCCCTGTCTCTGGCTACCAAACTTTCCTTATGCCATGCCAAGTGTCTGACACACATGCTTTCCTGTCTTCTTGGGGAGTGGGTGTTTAGAAAAATGGTAAACAGGTCTGTATTCTATAGACAGGTGTGTCCTGGGGGACAGCAACTGGTGCAGGGGTGAAGGACAAAGACAACAGGCCAGGGAAGGAGTGCACCAGATCCTCTGCCCGATAGGAATGCAAGGGCCCTGCTCAGTCAGGATCCGGGATTTGCAGCAGGTGAGGTAGCGTGGATGGAAGGTGTGGGCTGGAGACGGGCTGGTTCCAGCCCATGCTTTGAAAGGGTCAACAGTTAGAGAGAAATCCACATGCATTCGTCCGTCTCATCTCCACCCTGCCAGAAACTTCGTGTCTGGTTGCATTTTCTAAATGCCAAAACAGAGGCACAAGGAGCTTAGGTGGATTGTTTAGATGGCACGGAGCCCAGGGTACTAGGTGAGCACTTGTGGCCATGGAGCAGGCCCAGTCTGTTTCCCGTTTCTTGTCTGTTGTTCTGGTTATCGACACAAACTCAGCAGTCAGTAACTGAAGGGATGATGAAGGCAACACAGTGGCCTTGATGTCGCTGGTGTGTGGCACCCACCATGCTGACACTTCCATAGCAGGTGGGGAGCACCGAGAATTCATCCCCTGCAGAAGGGTCTCTGGGAGCCTTCTCATGAGCTGCCAGGGAGACAGCTCAGAAGTGTAGACAGGCAGCTGCCTTTCCTAAACATGTGATGCTCCTGCTGTCCACGGAGGTGCAGAATTTAAAAATGTTCTATTAAAAGATGGGGAAAGTTTGCATGCCACAAATTACTATCTAAAATGAAGAGTTCATTGGTGCTCAGCATATGCGCAGGGCCAGGCAAGCACCATCTCTTTGTAGCTCTGGAACACTCCATTCTCCTTTGCTGCTGCGACAAGATCTGACACAAGCCACTTAAGTGGGGAAGGGTTGGCTCACAGTCTGAGGGCATACAGTCCGTCATGGTGGGGGAAGGCATGGGACAGGAGTGTGAGGCCACTGGTCACATGACATCTGTAGTCAGGAAGCTGAGAGAGAGGAACACTGGTGTTCAGCTCACTTCTTTTTATTCAGTTTGGGATCCCAACCTGTGGCGTGGTAACACCCACAATTAGGGTAAATCTTCTCACCTCAGTTAATCTAGGTAATCTCTCACAGGTGTGCCCACAGGCTTTTCTCCTAGGTGATCCTAGAGCTTGTCAAACTGACAGTCAACTGTAACCTTCCCACCGTGGAATGGGCCTCTTATTAGTCATTTTCTCTTCTTGTTTAATTTATCCTACTACCCAAGAAAACTATGTATTTAAGAATATGTCTTATGGGGCTGGAGAGATGGCTCAGCGGTTAAGAGAGTTGCGTGCTCTTCCAAAGGTCCTGAATTCAGTTCCAGGCAACCACATGGTGGCTCACAACCACCTGTAATGAGGTCTGGTGCCCTCTTCTGGCCTGCAGACATACACACAGACAAAATATTGTATACATAATAAATAAATAAATAAATATTTTTTTAAAAAAGAATATGTCTTATGGCAGCAGCTAGGGCAATCCAAAATAACCCCCTATATCATATTAGGTTTAAAAAATTTTTCTGAGGTGGGATGTGGTGGCACATATCTGTAATCCCAGTGCACAGGAGGCTGAGGCAGAAGGATTGTGAGCCCAGGGCTAAGCTGGGCTGCACAGCCAGACTTTCTTGGATAGTAAAACAGAACAAGACCCTAAGAAGTGGAGCAACACTTAGTTCTCCCATTTGTAACCCAAGGGATCCATTTCTAACTAAAAGAGATGTGGGGGAAATCCCAAGGCGAGTTGACAAACTTGAGATCTGGGTGGCAGTTAGGTGAGGAGAGAGCAGTGCTGGGCGGAAGAACTGGGTGTTGCTTGAGCTGGCCGGTCGATTCCTGAGTGGGTGTTCTGGTTTTGCTTCTGTTGCTGTGATGAACTATCCTACCCAGAAGCCACTTGTGGTATGGGAGAATTCTCTGTATTCTGTCAATCATGTTTTAAATAAATGCTGATTGGCCAGGCAGGAAGTATAGGTGGGAAACCAGACAGGAAGTAGGGGCGGAGCAATGAGAACAGGAGAATCCTGGGAAGGAGGAAGCCCATTCCTCCCCAGTCCTCCACAGATCACCGAAGAAGCAGGATATGACGTACTCCACTGAAAAAGGTACTGAGCCATGTGGCTAACATAGATAAGAATAATTGGTTAATATAAGCTACAAGAACTAATAAGAAGCCTGAGCTAATGGGCCAATCAGTTTATAATCTTATGGAGATCTCTGTGTGATTTTCTTTGAGGCTAAACGGCTGCAGGAACTGGGCAAAACATAAACCCCAACAAGCTGGCCCTTCATGTTACACACTTGGAAAGAAAGGTTTTACTGAGTTTACAATTCCAAGATAGAGCCTGGTATTCTGGGGGAGTCAAGGCAGGAGCTTAAGGTCACCACATCCACTGCCAAGAGCAGAGCGAGAACTTCCCTGTCTCTCTCGTTTGGTCTCAGCCAGCTTTCTCTTCTATTGCTCAGGACTCTGAACCAAGGAGTTGGTGCAGCCCGAAATGGGCTAGGTCTTCCTACAGCAATTCACAGTTGAAACAACCCCCGAGACACACCTGCCCACAGACTGCCCGGATCTAGGTAACTTCTCACTCAGACTCCTCCCTGGGGTATATTGTGAATTCTAATTGGTCTTAATAATAAAACCTAGAATCAGATATTAGGGGATGGAAGCTGAAAGATCAGAGAAGCAGAACAGCCAGCCTCTAGTTCTTATCTCTGCAAAATCCTCAGACCGAATAGGGTATCCTGTCTCTACGGTCCTCAGACTCAATGCTGTCTCTACAAAACCTCAGACTGAATCCTGAGCTCCTCCTGCCTTGTATTCCTCTCTCCACCCATCCAATATCCCTTCCCAGCTCTACTTCCCTAGTGCTGGGATAAAAGGTGTGAGCTAACACCGCCTGGCTCTGTTTCTCTTTTAGACTGATTCAATCTTGTGTACCCCAGGGTGGCCTTGAACTCACAGAGACCCATCTGCCTCTATCTCCTGAATGCTGGGTTTAAAGGTGTGAGCCACCACTGCCTGGTCTCTATGGCTCACTAGTGTGGCTAGCTCCCACTCTGATCTTCAGGCAAGCTTTATTTGTTACAGCACAAATGAAATATCACCACACTGGGAAGTCTAGGTAGGTTGTGTCGAGCTGACAGTTAACACTAACCAGAACACCACACTGAGCTGAGTTGGGAGAGCTCATATAAGCTATGTATATCACTCAAAAAAAAAAAAACCCAAAGAAGTCTAACAAAATTATGAAAGGGCTAGATCATTGATGGAGAGAATGTGTCAGATCAAGGGTTGCAGTGAGCTCCCTCCTACACAAACCAGCAGATACATCAGACAGCAGGGGGTCTGAGCTAAGAGAGGATCATACATTCTGAGTTCCCGGAGGCTGTGAAAGACAAAGGGCTTTGCATGGTGCCTGTCATGTTTGACATGGGACGGGATGTAGTGCATGCTTATGCTCGCTCATCTCCATGAACCAAACATGCTTAGGTAGGAAAACAATACAAGCCAAGTGTGAAAGGCAACATGCTAGCTTCGCCTTATTTTGTTTGTTTTGAGACAGGGTCTCCCTGCAAGCCCGGGCTGCCTAGAACTGTTAGAGCTTGTTGTGGTCAAACTCACAATCCTCCTGCCTCTGCCCCTGAGTGCTGGGGCTGCCTGTGTGAGACAGCACACCTCATGGGTGACTTCCACATACATGAGGGTGGCAGTTGTGCACACATGAGCTTGCTCACGGAGGCGTTCCCGTGTTATGCGTGTTACCCGCTGAGTGTGCTGTATCCTCAACATGCTAGGCCTGCCAGCTGCTTCCATCACAGAATCCACTCCCTGCCTTGACTCTTCCCCCCCCCCAATCTGAAAAGTCCTTTGAGAGACATCTTTTCTCTTTCCTGCAAGTTTTTCCGCTCCCTTGGCCAAATCCATGTCCCGTGGTCTCAGGCCGTCCTTGTTTTTCGTTTTTAAAGAGCAGCGTCCGTGAAGTGCGGTGTTCCCAGTGACAGATGAACGGGAGCGGCATGCTGGCCAGCCTGAAGGATGGTCACAGGGCTCTGGAGGCTTTGGATGGTGCAAATTTTCTGCTTCTGATATTGGAAAAACCAGAGATGAGGTAACTTGAAGCACTGAAAGCAGCAGGTGACGAGAAGGGCCTGGAAGTGTATCTGCGCCTTGGCAGAGAGCTTCCCTCCCGTCTTGGCTGGGATGACTTCTTCTAGTGTCCCTTGGCAACCGATGTCCTTCTGACTTCATCCGTGGACCAGGGCCTTTCCAGTGACCAAAAAAGGGGAGGGAATTAGGTGCTAGTGCATCTGTCTTTGCTTTGGGTGGAGCACCCTCCGGGGACCTTTCTCACTTCAGACTACCGTTCCAAACATCTTGTCATGAGCCTGGGAACCCTGGAAGCAGAGAGGAACTTAGTTAAGATGCAATGCTCTTGGGTACTTCTGCCTAGAGCATGCAAATTTCTTGCTTTTTTTTTTTCCTCCTCTATGTTCATCTACACAGATGTGTTTTGGAAAGTTTTTCTTAGCAGCAAAGTTGAAACCGAAAGGACCCTTTAATTCCTGCATGAGAGAGAAAGAGATACATATCTTTAATATTTTCCTAATATATTTCTTTGAATATTATCTCTCAGTTCAGGTCTTGGCACCCTGTGACCTACAACAGAGCTGCTTATAACCTACCTATAAACTTGCAATCTGCGCAGCATGTGAGCACACCTCACAGTTAAGATTAACTAGCTTTTTGCTGCTGGAACAAAGTCCTACCAATAATAAACTGAGCCTGAATTAGTAAAGTCCGTCCATTCAACAGCAGCTTGTCCAACACCCAGGACAGAGGGTCGGGTGGGGTGTGAGGCAGCAGCTGCAGATTCTACACTGAGGACATCCTGAAAGAAGGAACCACTGTCTTCCAAGACGGAGCTCCACATAGGGAAGCTCCCAGAGGGCGCTCAACTCAAAGCCAAGCCAAATGCACTTGAATCTTAATTCCCTCCCCTGTTTTTTGGTCACTGGAAAGGCCGTGGTCCATGGATGAAGTCAGAAGGACATTTGCTTGCCAAGAGACACTTGGAGAAGTCACCCCAGCCAAGACGGGAGGGAAAACTCTACCAAGAAACTATTTTTTATTTTGAGCCAGGATCTTACAATGTAGCCCAGGCTGTCCTCAACCTTGTCACCTCCTGCTTCAACTCCTAAGTGCTAGGATTCTAGAAACATGCCACCACGCCTGGCTAAGGCAGATACTTCCTGTAAAAAACTGTACATGCGATTGGGGGACTGGAAGGCAATAGATGAACAGAAACAGAGACTGTGCGAGGCGAGAGTCTCTCTCTCTCTCTCTCTCTCTCTCTCTCTCTCTCTCTCTCTCTCTCTCTCTCTGTGTGTGTGTGTGTGTGTGTGTGTGTGTGTGTGTATGAAGAGCCAGCCAGCATAAGGAAAAGCCAGAGCTGACAGCGAATGACCAGAGGGACCAGCTGTGAAAAGCGCTGGAGCAGGGGACTTATTTGAGAGCAGAGCTAAGGTCCAAGTGGACAGAGGATAAAATCAGGGAATGAGGTACTGGAGATGAAGGTGGAGAAGTAGGGTAGCATTGGAGCTTTCTGTCTGAACTTGGCGGTTCGCACTCCCTCCAAAGCCTTCATTGCTTCCCCCACTGCCTAATCAGTGAGCCTCTGGTCCTACCTAGAGCCCCGATCTCAAAGGGTCGTGGTGCTTCCCACTCAGCCCTGTATAGAAAAGGATTCTAAATCCACACTTAGAAAACGTGATCACTGTGTCAGGGTCTGCAGGCTGAGTGCCCATGTTGCTTTTGTAAGTAAGTAGCTGCATTAAAAAAAATAGCAATATGTGTACAGACAAATTACCTTTCCAGTCCCCCTGAGTGGGCGCGCCCACGTGACTGTCTGGACAATGAGTCTAGCCATGTCAGCACGGTCACAGAGCAGGCTTCGGGCGTGTGGCTTTCCCGTTGCCTGCCCTTCAGAGTTCACCGTCTCCATTCCTCCCTGACTGGTATAGGACAGGGGCTTTCTGTGCCAATTTTTTTTTTGTTTACTTGTTTAATTATTTATTTCTTGAGATAGGGTCTCACTATGTAGCCCTGACCATCTCGGAACTCACTATGTAGACCAGGCTGGCCTTGAACTCACAGAAATCTGCCTGCCTCTGCCTCCCAAGTACTTGGATTAAAAGATGTGCATCACCATGTCTGGCTATATTTATTAAATAGAAACATTTCTATGTTTGTTATGTAATTGAAATATTTTTTTGAAATGAAAACAAAAGCATAGTGGGGTGCTTCTGTGGGGACACACCTGAAATTGTTGTTTGGCCTCCACACACACACACACACACACACACACACCTACCCACACATGCACACAGATACAAGTGTACCTGTGAATATACAAACACAGGTGTATCTGTGCATATACAAACACATGTGCACACAGATACAGGTGTACCTGTGCGTATACAAAACACACGTACACACAGATACAGGTGTACCTGTGCATATACAAACACATGTAAACACACATACAGGTGTACCTGTGCATATACAAACACACATGCACACACATACAGGTGTACCTGTGCATATACAAACACATGTGCACACATATACAGGTGTACCTGTGTATATACAAACACATGTGAATACACATACAGGTGTACCTGTGCACATACAAATGCAGCAGAAAAAAAACCAGGCAGATAATTAGTAGTGTCCTTATCTCACAGTTCAGGCAGCCTGAAGTTCCTTATATAAACCCTAGGTGTTTGCACAGACCTACACACAAAGAGGTGTGGGCCTGGTGTGTTCTTTCCACAGGACCAAGAGGAGAGCCATTCTTGGCCTCTGAGGGATTGTCCTGTGGTGGCCAGCATGGTCAGGCACACTTTTGGCTTATGCTAGGGACATTCTGGTCTACCTCTGTGATCAGAGGAAGACTAAAGCACTGGACTTAGGTCGTGTCTCCCTGACCTCTGCACTGACCTGATCTTCAAATAAGCTCACTTCCCCAAGTACCAGGGCCTAGGACTCAAGCCTATGTTTTGGGGAGCTTCATTTCAACTCACTGTCATTATTTGACAAATGCAGGGAGGGCTGCAGAATGAGGGGATAGGCAGCCTGGGAGTCTGGGCTGAGCAGGGAAGAGAAACTGAGACGCCAGGCTGTCCCATGTGGATTGCACATGCTCACAGTTGACCTCCGTGCCCACTGTGGCTCCGGACTGATGGAGGAGTGTTGCCGTGGATTGGACCCTGGGTACTCATCCTTGCTTCCCCTCCACGCTTTCCTTGTCCCCCAGGGCTACACTGCGGTGAGGTCCAGGCTCCATTTTATGAGTTGTGACCGCTGTGGTTAATTCTCTTAATCTAGACTTGCTTGTCCATAAAATACAGGCCTTGGGTATTAGGTTTCCCTGATCAAAGGGCAGCGTGTGGGGGCGCTGCCCAGGAGGGCTTGGCCGGGCTCATAAACACAGTCCGGGACACACACACACACAACAGCCTCAATATGGGGGTCATTGGTGGCCCGGTGATTCCGTGTGAAATATCACTGGGGCTTCCATGCTGCCTAGGGGATTTACGGCCTGGTATTACTCTGCCCTGCTTAATGCATTGACCTTTGCCCTCTAGTAATTCAGGGTACGGAGCCAGTGGGGCCAGAAGCTAATTCCAGGGGTTAATGCAGAAGGAGCCTGGGCATTGGGAAGGGTCAGGGACTGTTTAAGCTGTGGCCACATGGCCCAGGCTGTCCCCATCAAGGGGTCTGAGGGTGCATAGGTCTTTCCTATGTGTGCGAGCATCTGAGGAATACCTGGGGCTAACAGTTTCCCACCTAATTCAGGCCTCAGTGCGCCTAATTACAGCTGCCCCTCTGTATCTATGGGGAGCCCATCACAGAGCCCAACACGGATCCACGGACCCCCAGGTCCGGTGTAGAAAATGGCAGGGTGCTGGTATAGAGCTTGTATATACATTCCTTTGACTAATCTCCAGGTGGCTTCTATCCCTGCATTATCTTTTTACTGCCATGAGAAATGCCGTATCCTGAGAGCAATTTAATCACATATTTATCTACTTACAAATTTATCCTCTCCTTTCTCCCTCTGTGTGTAGGGGTGTGTGTTTGTGGGAGGTGGTGGTAATGGGTCATGTGTGGAGGTCAGAGGCCGTTCCACAGGAATCCATTGTCGTCTTCTCCACTTTGTGGGTATGGGACTCAAACTCGGATCGCCAGACTTGGCAGCAAGCACCAGCTAAGCCATCATGCCAGCACTGAGAACAACTGAAAGGGAAGGAGGGATTATGCTGACTCCTGATTCCAGAGGTTTTAGTCTGCTGTTCTCCAGTGGCTCCCTGTGCGGCCGCCAATGAGTGGAGTATGAACGAGAAGGAGACTGGAACAAGACACGTCTTTGACGGCCGTATCCCCACTCAGCCCAGCTCTCTAACTCAGAAGTACCTCCAGGATTTCTACCACTCAGGGGGCCACGAGCTATGACTCCCTAGGAGATTCACTGACAGGTCAGAGCCCTCAGGATCCACTCCCACATGGGCGGGGGCTCCCAGGAGCTGTGTTCATTGAGTTCCCTGCACAAGCTGCCCGCACTTCCAATGAAGACAGTCTCCTCTCCCCAGCAGTGAACAAACAAACAAAAACTCTTTCTATAGCCTTGGGGAGAAGCCTTGTGAATTGGGGGACTTCCTGTGTCTTGTAAAATGCCCTAGTCCTAAGTCTTGTGAACCCCAATTCTCCTTCGGGGAGAATGTATTTTTTTTTTAATTTGGAGAAAATTTTAACTTTGGATGGTCTGTCTGAGCCAATATTTAAAGCCTCTGGTAATAACGATTACATGTTGGTGTTTTGGGGTACTGCCCACAGATGCTGGGGATCCCTTACCCCAGCACAGAGCCATTTTCACCAGCAGTTTGTTCTGTCTCTCATTCCCCTCTCTCTCTGGAATTGTGGATTCTGTCGCTCTTCTGCCAGGAAGATGAAGGTCTCTGGGAAGAGGGCACCGGCGTGGAGTCGAGGGACGGAGGTGCCATCCACGGGAAAGGCCGCTTGGTGTGGAGCCACGAAGCTTTGAAACTGGAGCTTTGAGATCCCAGGCTCACATCTGAAACAAATCAGAGGGTGAAGAGCAGCCAAAGGGCAATGGCTGGGCGGGCAGGGGGGCACTGGCAAGAATGGATGCCCTGGGGACAGATGGTCTAGGACCTTCGGTGACATTCCTGGGTCCTGTCTCTCGATCAGGCCATTTTGCAGCAAGTGGGCCGCTGGTTTCTCCCGGTGACCCAGTGAGGACGCCAGGAAGTTAACCTTAGCTGCTGTGGTAGCCTGCCATCTCCCTGCCTGATCCTGGACAAACATTACGGGGCCTTTTGCTGGCAAAGGATTCACGGCTGTGGAATCCATCTTCTTTGGCACACCTGTGCCCTGCTTGTCCCCCGTCTGTGCCCCTGGACACTCAACGGGGCCATAGAGCAAAGTGCTTGCTCCGAGAGTGAGGGATTTTACGGCCCAGTGTTCCGTATCTGACTGCAGTCAGGTTAATGACTCAGCAAACCTCAGTGTTTTCTCTAGAATGTGGGTACCAGGAGACAGCATTAGAGTTTGCGTGATGTTCAAGTGGAGCCACGTTCGCACGTGGATGCAGACATTAGCATGTATCTGATAGGGACGGGTGTTCAAGGAAACACAACCACAGTTAACTTTTCATAGTGTGGAAGCTGAAGTGCCCGATGGGACATGTCATCAGGTCACGGGGACACAGACAACCTCAGCGGGGACCTGTTGTCTGCTGCTCACAACCTGAATCCGCTGCTCTCCCGTCCCCGCAATGGCCAACAGTCCGGCACTTAATTTATTGTTGTTGTTCTGAAGCATGTGTGTGGAAGGGCTTTCAAACATGGCCCAGTGCCTTGTCTTGTGACCTCATTTGGCTCTTGTTTTTATGGGGGAAGATGCTGCAGACAGCCCATTTATCATCTGGAAGCACAGGGTCATTGCCCAGCCAGGCCTGAAGCGTCCCTGCTAATAATAGGACGAGCGGTGGCTGTGCTGACTGTAGGAGCACTGCCTGTGCCCGGAGGGTGTGCCAGGAACCATACCTGCGTCTGTGTGGCTTGCACAGAAAGCCAGAGCAGATGGGCCACTGTCCCTCTCAGTGAAACGAGGACGCCAGGCTCAAGAAGTATAGATAATACTGGCCGAGGGGTGGGGGAGCGAAAGCGCTTGCTGCATTAGCACGAGGACCCGAGTTCAGGTTCTCCCCTCTCACATAACAGCCAGGCATGGGCCTTTAATGCCAGTACTGAGGAGGAGACCAGAGGATTCCTGAGCCAGGGCCTAGTGGTTAAGTCAGTTTAGGTGAACTGGTTCAATGAGAGAGACTATCTAAAAATACAAGACTGGGTGGGAAGTGAGGAAGCACACACACACACACACACACACACACACACACACACACACACACACGCGCGCGCGCGCGCAGCAACATGCCACACCCCCCACATACACCACACACACACATCACACCCCCATACACACATCATACCACACACATACCACACACACATCATACCCCATACCATACTAAACCACACACACATGCATGCACACACATGCAGCAACATACACCACACACACATTATACCCCCATACCATTTCACACGCACACACCCAGCATACCACACACTATATCATGCACCACACCATGCACACACACCACATCACACACGCATACCATTTCACATGCACACACCCAGCATACCACACACTACATCACGCACCACGCCATACACGCACACCACATCACACACACAGACACATACACAAAAGCGCGAGTGAGAAGAGCAAACTGACCTGGAGTTACCTTAGAAACAGACATGTGCCCAGCGAGATGGCCTAGAACGCCAAGGTGCTTGCACTTAAGCCCGACGACCTGAGTTCGATCCCCGGAACCACATGGCAGAGAGAGAGAATCGGCTCCCACGAGCTGTTGTCTCACCCCCATGTGCACACCATGGCATGTGTGTGCACATCCCGCCCAGGATAAACAACAAATGCAATAAAAAAATAAATGTGCACCAAGCATGCGTACCTCTGCCGCTGTCACTTGAGAATACAGAAGCATCTCTTTTAAAGATCCCTCTATGACTCAGCCTATTGAGTTCATGGGGATAGTCCTTGCACAGGGTCGTGTCTGGGAGGAGCCCGTTGGAGCTAGGATGGCGAGGGAGCATAGGAAGAGAGAGAGGGACCTCCTGAAAGAGACAGAAAGGGATACCCATGTCCTGGCTTTGGAGGTTAGAACTCAAGGCTTTAGGCTTCAGAGCTTGGCCACTTGCCTTTTTACTGCCTCAGTTTCTCCTCTGGGAAAGCCATGGGAGGGGGGATGAGATAATAATCACCCTGCAGACTGAGGATTGTGCTGCTCGTGTATAAGGTGACAGCGTGTCCTGGGTACAGTGTTTGGGTCTTGCAGATGAACCCCCTGTCCCTTATGCTGACCCTCTTCCCCCAAACCTCCCTTAACCCCCGTTTTCCTTACAGAGAGACAAAACAGGACTGGCTTGGATGTCCCCCAAAGGCTCACACGTTTAGACACCTGATATCCAGCAGGTGGTGCTGTTGGGGACGGTTGTATTCTTGAGCAGGTAGAGCCTCTATGGAGGAAGTAAGTCACGGTGGGCGTGTCTTGCAGTTTCCTGGCCTGGCTCCACTTCCTCTTGCCTCAGCTTTCAGGCTATAGATGCTCTGTGAACAATCACCTCCTGCCATTGCCGCCATCCCCTCCTCTCTACAATGGACTGGACCCCTTCAAATTGCAGGTAGAACAAACCCTCCCTTAAGTGCCTTCTTGTTGGTTATTTTGGTCACAGGGATGTGAAGCCCAGGTTAAGCTGCTGAGACCACTCTTGCTCTCTGAGTCTTAGCCTGAACACTCCCCTTCCACCTTGTCCACATATGGGTACTGACTGAAGTCACCCCGAGAGTCAGTCCCCACCCTGTGCTCACCCATTTCTTGCCAGGATGCCTCCTTTGATCTCCTTCCTCGCTGTCCAGAAGCCCCTCTTCCACCATTGTTTCCGGGGATATTCCTGCCAGCCACAGGCTTTTGTACAATCTGTGCCCACTGCCCAGCACCCCTCCTCACTCACCTCGGGGGTTCTTCAGTATCTTCACATCCTTCTCCAGTCAGAGCCCAAGGAGGCCTTCCAGGCTTGAGTCCCATGCTAACCCCCTCTCTAAACTAATCATTCAGGGGAACTCCCCTCCAGGTAATCGTTTATGGCTTGAGAGAATGTGTTTTTCTGCACAGTAAATGAGCTAATAGCGCACAGTGGGAGGACTCTGTCTACTGATTGTCCCCTTTGTCTCCTCAAAGCCAAGAACAGCTTGACATTTGACACACAGAGAACTCAGGAAGTGTCTGTGGGGGGAAGATGGAATGGAGAAGTCCCCGAGAGGGATCTGTTTCTCTTTTCTTGGTATCCAGGGAGCACAGGCTTGGGAAGCTCCCTGTTTCAGCAGAAGTGTGAGGTCACTTGTGAGGGGCACTGTCCCATGGCTCCTGGTGTTTTCTGTGTCCCCAGGGCAGATCCCTGTGGTACTGAGGTGGGAAGGTTTCCGCGATGCCCTCCTCTGTATCATTACCATTCTGACTATGCTCAAGAGGTGGACAGATGCAACGGGAGGATGCTGAGGAGAGCCTCTGAAGAGGAGTAGCTCGAGGGAGAGGAGTCTGCCATCTGTGGAGCTCCCAGCTCACTCAAAATAGCTGCAAAAATCAAAATGATAGAGACCATCCCTGAATGCTTCTCTCATGCCTGGCACACAGCAGAGACCGACAATCACGAAGAGGAGGGAGAAAATACCAAACAGGACAAGAATGATTTTTTTTCATCAGCAGTCCACCCATTTTACACTGAACAAATGAGGGCCGAGGGAAGTGGAGGCAAACGGCTTGCCTGTGACACACCTGTGTTGGTGTCTAGTGCCACCAAACTTGGTGCTTCAGAGCAGTAGGTGTTTGGTCTTATCCTTGTGGGGTCTAAATCTCTGAAATTAAGGCGGAGCAGGCATAGATTCCAGAGGTATCCTTCGTGGTTGTGCCAGCCTCTGGTGGCTTCCGTCACTCCTTACCATGGTGTTTGTCACCTCCTCATCACAGTGGGAACAATTCACTGTGGGGAGGACTGAGTTTGTCTCAGGACCTTAGGGGACACCAGTCTACAACAGTGGAGAAGTCAGAGCAGCTAAAAGGGCTTGGCCCCTGTCTCAGGAGCATGTGGCATGGTCTTCCCACACCTGAGCACACTAAGAAACAGTGTCAGAGCAGAAGCCCGAAGGGCTCAGCCTCCTCCCCCAGCACCTGTGTTCTCCAGCAAGGTCCCAATTCTTGGAGGTTCCACAACCCCCTCCAAACAGCACCGCCTGCTGGGA
Organism: Arvicola amphibius; assembly: GCF_903992535.2. Classification (NCBI taxonomy): domain Eukaryota; kingdom Metazoa; phylum Chordata; class Mammalia; order Rodentia; family Cricetidae; genus Arvicola; species Arvicola amphibius. Next base: position 117,996,846 of record NC_052056.1, read on the forward strand.
GTCAAGTTTCAAACACTCGAGCCTGTGGAAAACCCTTCACACTCAGCCACAAGTGGCATCTCTCAGGCTCTGCCTCATTGTCAAAGGCCCATTTCTCTTGAGGCTTGCAGACTCCATCCCTTGGAAGACTGGCCATCATTTCCCCTCATGTAGCAGCATGGGTTGGCCTCAAACTTGCTGAGCATGACCTTGAACCTTGAGCCTCCTGTCTCTGCCTCCTTGAGTGTGAGATTACAGGTGTATGAACTTCACACCTTGGTTTATGTGGCTCTGGAGATTAATTCTCATGCTCTCTCCCCACTAGGCAAGCACTCTAATGGTTGAGTTCCATCCCAGCCTCAACGGAGGCTGTCATTGGATGCAAACCTGGTCCTAGTCTAGGGTCTCCACTAAGAGCCTCATCCTGTTCCAAGGTCCCAGGTGAACAACTGGGTGGGAGACAACATTCAATTCTGTTTAATACAGTAACCCAGCCACACACTGGGTCAGAGACTTGATTGCCAGTGGCACTGGCACCAACATCCACACATTTAGCACGGAAAATGGGTCATTGTTTCGTGGCATCTCCGAGGATTGTTAGCTTTCCTTAAACTATTAGGAATTGGGTTTTGTTTTTGCATGGAAGTGTCTTTACATCAAGCACGGTCTATAGTTTCCAAAGAGAAGAGAGAAGAGGTGGCATCCAGACACATGCTACCCCTGTGCAGCTGTTACTACCTCACGTTCAGATGTACTGCCCACTCCTGAAGCCTCCTTACTTCCTCCTGCTGTCCAGTACAGCAGCTGTTACAGCGGCCTTCAGGGCTGGGTCAGGAGGAGAAGAGGGACATTAAGGTGAGCCCTTCCAGGGCAGCTACAGGCAACACCCATGGAGACCAGAATTAAGATGGAAAGAGGGTTTGTACCTACTCCAGCTGCCTGGCTAGCTCTGTCAGCTTAGAGAAATTAGTTACGGAAGAGGGATGGGGCAATTTTGTGATCCCACCCCTCAAACTCACATGAGCTTCTCCTCCATGGCTTTGCCTACCCGGCTGACTTCTCTGAGGTCATACGAGGTGCTTGGTAAAATCAGTCTCTGGCCTCGACAGAGCTGAGCTGGAAACCCCAGACTTGCTTATCAGTGGCTGTGTCTGGGCTCTGTTTCTTTTCTGAGAAGGGGTCTCATGTCATTCCAGCTGGTTTCAAACTCTCTCCATAGCCAAGGATGACCTTGAACTTCTGATCCTCCTGCCTCAACCACAAAAGTGCCGGGGTTATAGGTGTGTACCGCTATGTCTTGTTTGCTGGGGAGATGGAGCCCAGCATGCAAGGTGAGCCCTCTATTGATTGAGCTATGCCCCCCAGTCCCCGAGCCTTTGTATTTTATATGAGTACTGTGCCTGCTTTGGAGGCCACCACTCAACAACAATAACGTAAGCCAGGGCTGCTCTCCCTTCCTTGTGGGCTTTTATCAGCAGGCCATCATTTCTCCTGGTGGTGTGGGCAAGGCAGTGACTCACACTATTTCTCCCATCCACACAGGATGACTGGACCGATGGCTGGGTACTCAGTGTCCCAGTCCTCACTGCCACCAGCTCCATCTCTCAGAGTGGCAGGCTTTCTTCTGCTTCTTTGTTCCTTCCCGTCTTCTGAAAGTTGATGTCATCAGTTCAATGCAGGCTCTCAGACATGGGCTTTGTGTCTCTGTCATTACCTTGCGTTCATGCTACATGGATGCTCCGTAGCGTTTGGTGATGAAGGTGCTGAGCCAAGAGCCACATCGCCCTGCCTTTCCCTGTGGGTCATCTGCAGAGTCTGAGTACTATGGAGTCAGAGGCAGAGCACTGAGTGTGTGACTTTTCACTGGGAGCAGAATCTGTTTCCTTCTCCAGGGGAGGTGAGGCACGATGGTAGACCTTGGCAACACGGAAGTAGACAAAATGAGTAAAGGACCTGCAACCATAGGAGCGGTGCCAACTGGTGAAGTGCCCGCTACACAAGCATGGGAGTTGGTTTGGGTCCCCGGCACCCAATAAAAAGAGCTGGATACAACATGGGGGCACATCTGTAATCCCAGCGCTGGGAGAGGGAGATATAGGAGAATCCCCGTGGCTCAATGAGCAGCCAGCCTAGCCTGGTCACCGAGATTGAGGTTTAGTGAGAGACCCTGTTTAAAAAAGATGAGATGGAGAAGGGGCAGTAGGAGACGCTGATGCTGACCTCTGACCTTGATATGCATGTGTACCCCTACACACACACACACGCACACACACACACACACACATACGCACACGCACACGCACACACACACACACACACACACACAAGAGCTTTTTTTCACACAAGAGCTTTTTATAGTGTAGTGGTTGACTTCAATGGCCAGAACTCAAAGGCTGATTCAGGGAACAACCCTGGAAGGCAGCCATGCATATCAGCGGCTTCCTTCATTGTGGTGATAAAATGCTAGTGGCTTCCTTTGGCTCATGGTCTCAGGGGATCTCAGTCCATCGAGCCAGTATTCCTGCTGTGGGGGTGGGTCTAGTCTCTGCAGTGGAAGCATGGAGGTGGGTGTCACATCTCAGCTGGCAGGAAGCAGAGACTGGGACAGGAAACAGTCTCTGACCCTCAAAGGTCCATCCCCAGTGATCCACCCCCACCAACCATGCCTTCTATCTCAGAGGTTCCACAACCAGACAGTGCCATGTCCTGGGAATCTGGAGTTTAAGCCAATGAGCTCGTGGGGGACACTTCACCTGGGAGTGGCAGTAATGAGAGGCATCTTGTGGGATGTTCTGGCCACATATTCTCTCCCCCTCACCTGTGTGTGTGCATGTGTGAGTGTTTGTGTGTGTGTGCGCACATCTGTGTAGTAACTCAGGGATTTCAGAAGAGAATGCTAGATCATTCAGACTGGAGCTACAGGCAGCAGTTGTGAGTCACCATGTGGGTTCTGGAAGCCAAACTTGGGTCTTCTGCAAGAGCAGCGAATGTTCTTCATCAGTGAGTCATCCCGTCAGCTCTGCGCATCCATCCGTTCTTACTCCGTGAGTTTCTGAGGACACGAAGCACCGTGGTGAACAAGCGTTCCCCATCTAGAAAACACGTGCAGATCCAAGAGTTGCTTTGGAACCCATGAAGGAGACCACGTGAGCACTTGGTGGCATGGGCCTATCTCTGGTCCAGGAGATGGTGAGAAAGTACAAAACAGCCTGGGTACCAGAGTGAGCACCTGGGGTCTGCAGTCTACCGAGCTCAGCTGGCTGGAGTCAGCTCACAGATGCGAGAGTGTGAGGGGCTTTGTTACAGTTAGGACAAGAGAGATGACAAATAAGGACAGCCTGGGCTACTTGGGCTGTGCCTCTCATATACGGTCGGGATGAATCACCGCTTCCTAGCTTCCTAGGTGTCTGCCGAGACAATCAGCTCCTCCGCCGAGTTTGCCAAATGTATCTACACCAAAGCTCAAGCAGATGCCTCCCTGTCAGTCTTTTCTAGGTAACTTCTGTCGCCTATGTGGGCAGGGCTTGTGGAATGTCACTGGGAGCAAGACCTATGGGGTAATTGTTTAAGGGGAGAGGTCTTTCTCCACGCTGCCACTCACCCCACCAGACGAGGGGACTGAGGGGACCCCAGAGCTTTGACGGACTCCACATTCATTTGAGGGAAGGACCAAGGGATGTTGACACGTGGGAGAAGTTACTTATCCTAACCAGACATCCAACGCTGATGATGTCATCGAAGTGGAGGAAGACGGAAGCCTGCCAAAGCCGTGTGGGACATTTCCTCTAGGAAGCAGCCTGCCTTGATGTATGGAGTGTTTGACTGCATTAGGCACGAACACAGCTTCGCTTTTCTTTTTATGAAAGTAATAAGCATTTATAAAATTCCACCCTTCTTCTAACTTATGAGCCCGTTAGCTGTAACCTTCTCATGACCCGCAGCTTATATGGACCCAAGTCATTTAAAAGTCCATCCAGAGTGAAACACGTTCCAGTCGTGGGGAAATGAATTCCCTCGCTCTGCACTGCACTAAGACCTCATGGGGGGAAATCTGTGGCTTAAGTGGGGCTGGGGGAAGGAGAAGAAGGGGGAGTTTGTGAGTGGAAAACCGGCTTCTAACAGGAGAGATATTTATATGGCTGTGTCGGGGTGCCGCGTGGTTCGGAAGGAGCTTGTTATAATGGCAATATATAAATCTTTGAATGGCCTCGTAAATCAGGGTGCCCCGTGCAGCCAATCAGAATCCACAAAAACCTGGCTCCTTAGAGCAACCCTGTTGTTACTAGAAAGATCCGTGTGGCTCCTTGGAAGTGGGATCGGAAAATCTGGCCGGGTTTGAGGGTGTGTGGAATGTCTTGGATTACCCCTCAAACATTTTAGATTTGATAAAACCCAAGACACGGCTTCCCAGCCTCATTTCCCTTCTCCTCTGCCCGCAGTAATTATTAAACCCATGTGCACATCAAGAGGGGCTTAATCCATGTGTTTCTGATTCATTTACACTCAACTCATCAAAATATTGTTCTTAAAGGGCCGTTTGTTGTCCAAAAAGGCCCTTTTCTCCTCAGCTTGAAAGCTCAGCATAGCAGAAGCAGGAAGCTGCCCTCTGCCAAGAGTAGATGGGCGAGCCGTCCAAGTGCCTGGGGTTTTGAAGTGTGCGCAAACCAAATGTTCAAACAGGTTTCAGGCGGAGCCAAACTGCGGTTTCTATCACCAAGAAATCTCCAGAGAGCCGTGGGGTGAAAGTCTCTGGAATGGTATCTCTTCCCAAACCGCATGAAATTGCAGTTTGGTGGAAAACGTGACTGAACCAACTAGATAACAAAAAGGGGTGAAAGGAGAGAGTGCCAAGGGTGACCTTGGGGACAAGGGATGTTGTTTTAAAGTTTAGGAAAGTCCATAAATACGCAGGAAGAGTCAGCACCCAGTGATGTTTGCCCTGCAACAAAGTCACATTGGGATTTGCTATGTTAATTAACTCACCAGGTGCCCTGAAAAAGGGGGGACCCTAGGTATTCCTATTTTATGGAGGAAATTGAGACATGGAGAGAGAGGGAAAGAGGAGAGGAGAGGAGAGGAGAGGAGAGGAGAGGAGAGGAGAGAGAGAGAGAGAGAGAGAGAGAGAGAGAGAGAGAGAGAGAGAGAATGTGCGCACACTTGTCATGCACATATACAAATACACACACACACACACACACACACAACTTTGTAGGCCGTAGGTTCATGACAGGTGTCTTCCTCAATTGCTCTCTACCATATTTTTGGAGACAAGGTCTCTCATTGAATCTGGAGTGCACAATGCAGTAACTAGGCTGAATTCCAGTCTCCTCAGCTGTGGGACAAGCACAGGACCCTGTTAGAGCAACTCCGTTTGCAGTACTTTGTTAAGGAAGCTGATCCCAGTACAGGTGGAAGGTCAGGTGAGGAGGGACACCCCAGGAAGAAGAAGGGTAATGGTGGGCTCTCGTGATCACCTGCCATGGTCTACAGTCATGAGAACAGAGTCTTGGTGGGGGCTGTGGAGATCATATTGATCTGTGAGCATGAGCCATGGCCACTAATGGAAGAGAAGTCGCACTGCCTAGGTAGAAATCAGAGAGGGTCCCTGAAAGCTGCCATTGGATCCAGCCACCATCAAGGCCTGGAGGACATGGCTTGGCTCTTTCCCTCGGGGTTCAAAGCTCTCTAGAATTTGATTCAATTCTCTGTTGTGTTATCTGGCTTGAAACCTTTCTTCTGTCCCACACATTTTACCTCAACCCATCTCTTTAGCTAGATCAGTGGACCCACTTCTTATTTCTGTCCATGTCCTGTGCCGTAATTCCTGAATTGTCTCACCTTCCCCGTGCCTTCCCACATCTTCTCCCTTGAATCGCTTCAATATTACATGAATATACATATCTTGATGATGTTCGGCTAGATGGATGGACCTACTTCTCATTTCTGTCCACTTTCTGTGCCAGAATTACGGAATTGTCACACCTTCCCTGTGCCTTCCCGGCCCTTCCACCTCTTCTCCCTTGAATCCGTTCAATATTAAGTGCTGAATATACCCTGATGTTATTTGTAGCTAGATGCAGCATTATAGAAAAACCTAAAATCTTGTTTATGTAAACAAACTAGGTATTTAGTTTGCTCTCAGCAGTCTAGAAGTGATTACTGAAGATTAAGGTTGTGGCATTGTAGCCTCTAACCTCCAAAGGGAGGCCCTGCCGCTCCATACCTAATTTACCCAACCATCCATCCATCTATCCACCCATCCATTCATCTATCCATCCATTCATTCACCCACCTGTTCACCCACCCACCCATCCATCTGCCCACTCATCCACCAGTATACCTGCCCACCCATTAAACAACTACACATCCACCCATCACCCTGTCTCAGAATGGTAGTGGCAGGTCAGGAAGTCATAACCTCACATTAGCCAGCAAAACAGAGAAATGACCAAGCAAACAAGCCACCTTTGCTTGCATTTCTTTGAGTGGAATTCAGAACTTCATTATGGCATGACACATAGCTATAAAGGAAGTGGAGCAATGTGACCTCCACCACCAGCACCCTGGGCCCGAGGAAGTAGGGAACACAAAACCTACTCTGTGTCTGTGAATCTGAGTGTCAGTAGTCCACGGATATATCCCCCTCAGCTTCAAGCCTCAGCACAATGCCTATGGTGGCAGATGTGGTTTTCACTTTTTTTATGGTCCCTGTAACAGCACAGTAGTGTTTAAGAGAGGGGCATCCCTGCTCAAGTGTGGAGATCAAGAAGCTAAGAGATCAACTGCACTTGTCGGAGACTAGAAGACTTAAGAAGAGTGAAGAAGAGAGGAGCAAAGTGGAGCAGACAAGGTTGGAGCTCATATATTCGAGATACCGCATCTTACAGAGCATTTCCCTTTGTCCTTGATCCCTGGCCAGAGCACCCCACTTCCTGTCTTCTCTGAGAATATTCTTTAGAGCCTATGGTATACCTTAGCATCTTCTAAGATGGTTCTTGATTTGTTTGATTTATTTAGAAGATGCAGAGATGGTACCTGGTGTTCATGACTGAGAAGCTTCTAATAGAATGTTTGTGTACTGTCAGAGCTCATGAAAGATGATGGATGGATGGATGGATGGATGGATGGATGGATGGATGGATGGATGGGCAGGCATATGGGTGGATGGATGGACATGCGTTGATGGATGGATGGATGATTGGAGAGATGGACAGATGGGTGGGTGGATAAATGGACAGGTAGATGGATGGAGAGACAGACAGATGGGTGAATGGATGGATGGAAGGATGAATGGATGAATGTATAGAGAGACAGGTGGAAGGTTGGATATGTGGATGGATGATTGAATGGGTGGGTGGGTAGGTGGTTGAATAGATGGATTTAATATAGAGTATCAGGGCCTCCCTTAATGGCTTCAGCAAGTGGTACTGTCTGAGTTGGGTGAGACATGAGTGATCTATGGTGTTTCATGGTGATCTCGGGTGTTGTATGGTGACCTATGGTGTTGCATGGTGGTCTATGGTGTTGTATGGTGATCAATGGTGTTGTATGATGGTCTATGGTGTTGTACGGTGACCTGTGGAGTTGTATGATGGTCTATGGTGTTGTATGGTGATCTATGGTGTTGTATGATGGTCTATGGTGTTGTATGATGATCTATGGTGACCTATGGTGTTGTATGATGGTCTATGGTGTTGTATGGTGATCTATGGTGTTGTGTGGTGATCTATGGTGTTGTATGGTGACCTATGGTGTTGTATGATGGTCTATGGTGTTGTTTGGTGATCTATGGTGTTGTTTGGTGACCTATGGTGTTGTATGGTGACCTATGGTGAAACACCAGGCACCATCATGGAAGCAGGAGCTCTTGGGGTCTCATTTTATTTTTGTGTGTTTATGTGTGCATGCTTCCATGTGAGTGCTGCACAAGTATGCGCATGCCCATAGAGTTCAGAGGTCAACCTGGTGTCTTTTCCAGTCACTCCCCATCTTATTTTCTGAGGCAGGGTCTCTTGTTGTACCCAGGATGCTCTAATTTGGCAGGGCTGGCTAACCAACGACCCTTAGGAATGACTCTGCCTCCTCTTCACTAGAATTAGGAACATGCACTGTTACAGTTGGCTCTGGGAATCAAACTCAGGCACTCATGCTCACTTGGCAAACACGGTACCGGCAGAACCATCTCCCCAAAGCCATAGAACCTTAGCTGTCACAACCCCTAGGGCCCCAGCCTAGGAAGGTCTTAGGTTTGCCTTGTGCCTCAGATTCATAAGCCAGAGAAAGGGAAGGTAAAAGGCATGGTTGGCTGCCCGGGTGCTTGTGCCAAATGTCGGTCTGCTTGCGGTGCTGGTCCGTCTGCCTTTGGGAGCTCCTGTGTTTGGATCACCTTGGGGCTAGCTAATGGGGCCATACTTATTTTTGGATTGTCAAAGTCATCCCAGAGAGTGAGAGCATTAAGCAAACCCTGCTGCAGACCTAAACACAGGGGAAGAGTAAACATCACCTTCATCTCTCCTCAGGTGGGATGACGTCAGAAATACTCTGCGGCTGTCCCTCCTTCATCGACCCCACGCCGCCATTATGCCGTCGTCTGCCCCAGGGGTTCCTGAGAAATGCAGGTACATTCCAGCTCATGGGTAGACCGTGTTTCCAAGGCGTATTATAAGTGGGCTGATGGGGAGGGGTGCATATTTTGCTATGGAAGCAACATTATTCCTGTGCCAAGGGACGTGGCTCACATTTTTTAAGCCTCCTCAAAATGTGTGCCGTACGTGAATGCACATCACCTTATACGTATGTTTCTGTGCCTAAGAAAAGATGGATTGAGAGAAGGAAGCCAGGTGTAGTTGTGCATGTCTGTAATCTCAATACCCAGGAGGCTCAGGCAGGAGGGGCTACATAGTGAGACTCTGTCTCACCTACCCCTTCTAGAAATAACCAAAAACGGAGCTGGAGAGGTGGCTTACTGGTTAAGAGCATGCAGTGCTCTCAAAGTGTTAGGTTCTCAGCCTCCATGTAAGGTGGCTCACCACCTCCTGCAACTCTAGCTCCAGGGGATCTGAGGTCCTCTCTCAATGGGCACCTATGCCTATGAGTACAATCCCCACATAATTTAAAAATTAAAAAAAAACTTTTAAAAAATAAAAGAAAAATAAAATATACCAGCTTGTTAATGGGGTTAGCTTGAAGTTATGGACTAATAAGTTTTTAGATTTATACCTTGCATTTAATTTTGGTCCCTTTGATGAGCAAGACTCACTGTATTTCACATGGGTTCTTTGTGCGGCACCAAACTGGTAGCTGGATGCACACCTGGTCTCTCTCTCTCTCTCTCTCTCTCTCTCTCTCTCTCTCTCTCTCTCTCTCTCTCTCTGCGTGTGTGTGTGTGTGTGTGTGTGTGTGTGTGTGTGTAAATCTTATCCCTGGTATAAACAGGTGGAGAGTAAAGAAGGCAGGAAGGACAGGATGAGGTAGCCATGTGATATGGGGCCTAGGGCAGCATAAGAAGACAAAGCCAACATCTTTGGCTTTTGGCCAGAGTTCTTGTCTAACCAAGGTGGATTATTTCCCATTTGAACTTTTGTTTTGCCATCTGTGAGATGAAAAGACAAGATTTAATTGTTCTCAAACAGGAGTTGATACACTTAGCCGATGGGCCAAATGTGGCCCATTACTTGTATTTGTCAATAAAGTTTTATTTGAACCATCCCTGATTGTTCATATACATACTGCCTGTGGTTGTTTTTAGGCTACAAAACAGACTTGAGTGATTGCAACAGAGACTGGTTTTTAACATCTGAAATATTTACCATCTGGCTCTTAGTGGAAATGTTTGCTGACTCCTGAGCCTGAGACCCTCATTTGAGCCTGTGTGTAAACATGGTACTCAGTTTACCCACTTTTGTGACAATGGATCTTCAGCCCAGTACAGCATGGGAAGGATCTGGACCACAGTACATACAGATTCTGAACCTCTGGGAGCCCCTCACCTCACTCCCAGTGTGCCACCGGAGGGTCAGAATGGGCTGGCCTGAGTTTGAGGGGTGGAGACACAAAACCCGTTGCTAGAATGCTGCCGTTAGAACATTACCTGAGTCATTGATTATACCGTCAGTGCCCTGGTGAGCTGTCTGCAGAGTAGACACTTGGCCTCTTCCTGGACCATCCTTGCGCCGGCTCTGGACCTCTCTGGACATTGTTCTTCATTGATTCTTGGAAGCATTTTTTCCTTCCCGTGCAAATTGCTTGACCGTCATTTTCCAGAAAGGGGCAGGCAACCGAACCCATCTCGCATGTGTGCGTTTTTGCTCCGATGCACTTCTTCTGTTTGGGCTCCTGAATTATGCATTATGCCCTTGACAGTGCCGTTCAACTTGACCCTGGGATGCCAAAGCCATTTCAATAGCCTGCATCTTTCTCACTTAGACAGCCCCGATTCCCTGCACAGATGACCTGCTGGGGCTGGTCAGTGTTCCGGGGCCCCTTTCCCATCAAAGGTAGCATTGATCAGAGGGTCATGGTCCACATCCACAGGAAAAACAAACCCATGGCCAGAACATCTGAAGACCCTGAACGGTGAGTGGACAGTGCTGGTAATTGCTCCTTGTTCTGGAACATCCCAAATGTTTAATACAGAACAGTCTCTTCTGCTCCCCATTAAACCACACAGATATGAGTCAGTGCCAGCCAGTTGGTCCTGGTTTTCCTTGAGGGGAGGGGTCTGACCCTATTTGACTCTATTCCTGAGATGAACTAAACAGACAGGAGCCATTTCTACATCCTCTCTCTCTGCTTCCTGACCCATCAGCTCTTTCAAGAGCTAAAGCTATGCCCTGTGCTGTGTCCTTGGCATGAGCACGGCCACACATTTCTCCAAGGCTGCTAGCAGAACCAGGTGGGATCACAGATGAGATGAGGAGAGGAAGAGGCGCTCTTAGTTTGTATTTGGGTCCGTGTATATCCATTCACATTTTGAGTCTGTATCTTTTGATGGTTTTATTTCAAAGATGAAGCAACAACAACACAAATAAGGTATAAGGCAATACTAAAAGAAAAGTATACCTAAAAGAAAGGTATAAGGTGTTTTCTCCCCAGCCACACTGTGACCTAGCACTGTGTCTGCTGGGCAGGGCTGGGTCCCAACTTTCTTCTAAGTTCTGGGAACGATGCTGCTGCTCCTTGTAGGGACACATTTGAACAATGTCAGACAGCCCACCGAGGAGGCTGGGAGAGCATGGCCTCCAGGTGGGTGGGTGGTGTCCCCCCTGCTTCCAAAACGACTACACCAACCTAAGTCCAGATACCGACTCAAGTCTGCAGGCCCAGGTGCTACAGCTTGGGACTTCTGACCAGTGACGAGCTTAAGGAGGAAGGCGGGCACCAACACGGGAGGACGCTGTTCAAGGACACACACGTACCAAGTGTACCCTCTGCCTTCTGAAGCTAAGTGACAGCTCCAGGCCTCAGCTGAGGGTTCATTGGGACCTCGCTTTGGTTGCCGGTGTCAGTCATTGTAACTACTTCATGAACGGCTCTGTTACCAGGTCTCCTTGGAAGGAGGAGTGATTGACAAGAGGACTTGATATGGAAATAGATATGCAAATGAAGCCCATGCAGGAAATATGCACAAATAATAGCACATGCTATTTTCTGAGTGTATGATCTATGCTCCGTAGATGTTTGTTGGCTGAATGACCTAGAAGGAAAGTGGGCTACACACAACTTCACAGGGCAATGGTGTCTAGTAATGCTCTGGGATCTCTTTGTTTCCAAGATTTATTTGTGTGTGTGTGTGTGTGTGTGTGTGTGTGTGGTGTACACATGAGTGCTACTGGCTACTGGGGCCGGAAGAGAGTGTGGGATCCCTGGAGTTAATGGTGGTTGTGAGCCTCTGTGTGGGTGCTGGGAGCTGAATTCAGGTCCCCTGGAAGAGCAGGAAGCGTTCTTAACTATCAGGCCTTTCTCTCACCGCAGCTTTGGATCTCTGAGATCTGCAGGATTCTAGGAGTGCCTGCTAACTCGCTCACGGTGTTCTTACTAGGTACAAGGAGTTTCCGTAGACCTTTGTGGCCCAGCAGGACTGGCAGAGTCTCTCTTAATAGATGTAACCGGAAGCCACGGGATCAAATAGACTTGATGAGTTTGCGTGAGATGCCATTAAAAAAAAAAGCACAGACTGGGTGACTCACCCAACAGAAATTCATTTCCAATACTGTTAGAGGGCAGACGTTTAAGATCCAACAGGGTTGTCTCACAGCCAAGCCTTGCCCCTTACTGTACCCCCAAACTGGGTGTGGGATCAAGGGTCCACTTTACCACAGCTACATCCTGATCAGCTCTTGTTCAAATCTGCTCCTTCTGGCTGGAGGCCTTCAGTATGTGAACCGAGGGAACAAGGCTCAGTCTACGCACTTAGCTTTAAAAAGGCTTACATTTCCCTGCATGAGATCAAGGTAAAGAGATCAAGTTAGGAACATAAAAAACCAGGAGGGCTTCCTGGTAGAAGGGTAGCTGTCACACCAAAGTAACCCCTCCGCATTCGGAAACCCACAGACGTCAGCTTCTCTCTTCTGATTGTATTCATCCTGTTCTGCCACCAAGATAATTCCCCTTCTTTCATGACTCTTATCACCTTTGACCTTAATTGCTTTTTAAAAGAACTCTAAGCTTGGGGCTGGGGAGATGGCTCAGTGATTAAGAGCACAGGCTGCTCTTCCAGAGGGCCAGAGTTCAGTTCCCAGTGCCCACACTGAATGGCTCTCAACTGCCTCTAACTCCAGCTGCAGAAGAGCTGACGCCCCCTTCTGGGCTCCTAGGGCACAGCACTCCCATACGCCCCTCTCAAATGTGCACATTATTAAAAAGATACAGAACACACACACACACACACAGAGTCAGGGCACTGTTGAATGACTAGGACTGCAACCTCCACACCCCCTGAGGTTTTCTATGGAGTGAGTTTTCCTTCTAGGCACCCTGTCTGTTAGTTCCAGAGTAGCACCTTTCCTGAGAACCCTGCATCCAGGATGCACCAACTTTTTCTCCCAATAAAGTGAAAATCTTGGCTGCAAAACTTGGTGAAATTTCCCCAACGGAACGCAACGCATCATCCGGGTGGAAGATGAGTCTGCCTTGTGTCCTTCCCGCCAGTGTGAACGCCACTGTGACCTCTAACTCCTGCTGGGTGCTAAGTCCTTAGTTAGTGTCAGTTCGATAATAGAAGGGGTGCAGACATGTCAGGACCTCTTATTCACGGGCTTAGTCTTGTAAATATCAGACACAGTATGCGGTTCATCTCTGTGGGAGCAGGCTGGAGGAAGTATGTCTGTCCGTCTCTTAGCACCTGACTTGCAAGCTCGCTCTGGTTTGGGCTCCTTCATAAACTGAATGTCAAAGACACTTCTGGGAGCCTGATGCAGTTTCTCATTGTGCGGGGCTATGCGCATGTATCAGAGGTAACGGGAGGGTCGGTGTATTTAGCTGATTCCATTAAAGGCCTCCTTTCTCTTATTGCTTTGGTTTTTATTGTGTAATCTTAAACAAATATGTGTGTGCACGCGTGAGTGTGTGTGTGCGCATGTGTATGTGCAAGAAGGTGCATGCACAGGCCAGAGGGAGTGTTGTGTGCCTTGGTCTATCCCTCTTCACCTTATTCCTTTGAGACAGGGTCTCTCACTGGATCTGGAGCTTGGGGGGTGGCCAGTCAGTCCCAGCCATCCTCCTGTCTCTGTCTCTACTCAGTCCTGGGGTTACCGGTCCGTGGGTCCCACTCTTCTGTTTCTACTCAGCCCTGGGGTTACTGGTCCATGGGACCCCACCCTACTTTTTCCATGGGTGCTGGGGATTTAAACTCAGGCTGTCACACTTGCTCGGCAAGCGTTCTTACCTGTTAAGTCACCCGGCCAGCCCCTTATTGTGTAGTGTCTAGTCAGCCTTGAATTGTTCTCTGCTTTTGTAAGAGATGCTGAAAGTCTGTGCCCACCCAGGAGCTAGAGAAAGTCTATGCATGCCACCAAGGTGATTCCAGCATGGCTTAGGATACCTGGGAAGATGTGAGGGCCTGAACCCACCCTTCTTCCTAAGCAGCCAGGGCAGCAATCCTCCGCATCTCGAGATCCCTGCAGCCAGCCCTCTGGGTCTATAAATCTACAAGCGGCCTAGAGTTCTGCATCAATCAAGCCCCATTCCCTTATTAATCTCCAGAAGAGGCAAAGATTTGCGAGTGGCCTTGGAAGATGGAATTCATTTCAAAAACCCATAAATGAAGTCCAAATCAATTGGCCACGATACTTCCGTCGCTCATGCTGTGTCACGCGGATCCTTTAGCCTGATTGTTCTGTTACCAACTATTCACTTAGGAGCCTTGGCTGGGTGCTGGGCGTCGCAGGACCTGTGGCCTCAGTGGTGCCCTGTGCCTGCTGGCCACTGCTGTGCCTGAGACTGTGCTCTCAGACAGCTGCTGTTGGAAAAGGATGAGCTGAGAAAAGTGGGGTGGGGGTGGGCATGGGGAGCCTGGTGTCAGGGTTTACTGTGGACGGGGGACCCAGGGATTGTGGGAGCCCATGGATTTACTCCTTACTCAGTCAGCGTCCCTAGGAACCTGGAGGCTGAAGTTGAGTGCTATGGGGTGCAATGAACTTTGTTCTCAGTACAGCAGGACCAAGCCTGCAGGTTCCCTCAACAAACGTTTGGTGAGCATCTGCTGAATGCAAGGTCATTTCTGTGGTACCTGGGATGTCCAAGGAAGGCACCAATAGGCAGGGATCCCTCGCTGTGTGGGTAAGATGGATGTGGGGATGTAATACTGACAGCTATCTATCAGCATCCCACGGGCTACTCACTTGGACGTCTTATTTAGTCTTTACCGAGGTCACAGGGCATGGTACCCAAGAATATTGGGGCTGAGAAGGTCGAATTACCCAAGGTCATTGCCAGTAAGAAGTGGAGTGAGTGAGGGGTCTGAACTGAGTCTCAAGGAAGCATCCTGGCGTGAGTGGTTTGTCTGCCAGTGTTCCAAGGGTCAGACGATGTGACGGTGTCCCCCAAACATCATGTGATGAAGACAGGTTCCGACATGGGGCACTGTGAAGAGGACCGTGAAGGAATTTAATCCCTGGAGGATCCATGGGTTCATGGGGCACTGCAGGGCCGGCTTTGCCAACATGCAGCTCTCTCTAGCATGGGTGTTCACACGCCCTGTGCTGTGATTCATGATATGCAGGAGCATATGTCAGCCTTGAGACCCACAGACCGAAGACGTTCTTTATAAAATCTCCGGTTTCGGGCATCTCGTTACAAAAACAGAGATGACGGAGCGCAGGATCCACTGTTAGACTGCGGAGTCTGAGCAAGCCACGGACAACTGGTAAACCAGGAGCGGACCTCGTTATCTGGGGCACAGACATAAGGGAGATGAGGAGGCCATGACCAGTGCCTCGATGGGTATGTGGAGCCACAATATGTGGGCATGAGAGAGGGGCAAGCGGTGCCGGGGGGACTGTCTTAGGGTGTCTATCCCTGGGATGAAACACCACGACCAAAACAAGTGGGGGAGGAAAGGGTTTATTTGGCTTATACTCCTATATTGCAGTCCATACCTGAAGGAAGTCAGGACAGGAACTCAAGCAGGGCAGGAACCTGGAGGCAGGAGCTGATGCAGAGGCCATGGAGCGTGCTGCTCACTGGCTTGCTCCTCATGGCTGCTCATACTGCTTCCTATAGAACCCAGGACCACCAGCCCAGGGATGGCACCACCCACCGTGGGCTGGGCCCTCCCCCATCAATCACTAATTAAGAAAATGGTCAAATGGCTTGTGTACAACCCAATCTTTTGGAGGCATTTTCTTAATTGGGGTGCCCTCCGATCAGATGACTGTAACTGTATCAGGCTGACAGAAAACCAGCCAGCACATGGAAAACACAAAACCCTGAATTGAATAGTTGAATAGCGACGGAGAGCCTTCCCCTGCAGCAGCTTCAGAACCCAGAGCATGAAAAGCCCAGCCAGTGGGTTTGAAGGTGGTAGAAGATGTCCCAAACTGCATCACACCTGGCCGTGCAGGGGACTCCCTCCCTGGAGACCCAGGGCTGCAGTAGCTCCCAGTGAGGGCCACAGCCATCCAGTAGCTGTCAGGAGTCAAGAGGCAGGTGGCTGCTTTGTGGATGGCTGCGCTGATAGCCCAGAGGCTTGAGAGTTGGTGTTGACACTATCCAGGAGCTGGGGCCCAAATGCCTATCTCTTACCCAAGTCACCACCCTTCTTGGTTGGGGCAAATGCTCTGACAGGGCAGCCACAGCGCGGGGGGCAGAGAGAGTACACACTATCAGGAGGGCTCTGAGAGCAGGGCTAAGTGTCTGGCGCTGCTAATGGTGCCACCTGGTGACCCCTGGGTGGTGACGGTGTCAGAAATGTGATAAACACTTGTGATAGGAGGGAACACCCTGCCAGTGTGGGTTCCAAGCGCAGATAGCTCGTGTCAGTGTGGACGAGGGGGCGTCTGTGGGAAGGGAGGGTGGGTCTGGGCTGGTCGGATGCTGCCTCCGTTGGAATGCTTACTGGCACGTTTCCAACATCGGGGGCTTCACCATGTTAATATCACAAGGCTCTGGATGGAGTATCCACGGGCCAGGCTGTGCTGCCCACACGGAGGGACGGGACTCCCTCCCCACTCTGCAGCTATGGTGTCTCCCTCGTGGGGCGGAGTACACTGGCCGTGTCTCTGCCTCAGGACCTTGGCACCGGCCGTCAGTCTGAACACGGAACCGCTTCCCTCAGCTCCGCTCACCTCTGTGAGAGCCGTGCTCACCATCCTACTTAATCGCTCAGTCCCCTTCTTTGCACAGTTCTTCATCATTCCTCTCCCTGTGTTCTATCCCCACCTCATCTTCATTTCCACGGTCCCTTTCCTCCCCCACTAGGCTATACATTCCTTGGCAAGAGATTTCATTTTTTTTTATCTCTTGTGTATTCCCCAGTGCCTGGCCCTGGACCTGGCAGAGGGTAGACACTCAATTAATGTTAATTATTAACTCAATTAATAATAACTCAGTTTATGAAAACCCCACTTTATGAATGAGGAAATAGGCTCAGAGAGGGTAGGTCACTAGCCCCAGGTCACACAGGGCTGCTCAGGTGAACACCCATTCCAGGAATTTCCACTCACTACTCTGGGTTGTTCTGTACGTGTAGGTGAGTTAAGGGCCAAGGGGGTTGCCCAGCTTGCCTAGGGTTACTTTCTGAGAGGCGCAGGGAAATTATTTCCCATGGCCCCTAGGACTGGCAGGGAGAGGGGCAGCAGGGGGTGGATAAGACACAGGAGGCGCCATCTTGGTCAAACCCTGGATGTAAGGCATGGATGGGCCCAGTGAGAATCACAGCTTAAAGGCCTGTTCTTGCTCTATTGAATTTCCAAACTGGCAGAATGGGGTTTGGTGTTCCTGGAGACCTCTGGGGGAAGTGCAAGTGCCTGGGGAAAGAGACAGAACCTCAGGCTCCTGAAACCGGCAGGCTTTTCCTTTGGCCCAGGCAGCTGCTGTCAAACGGGGTTCTCCAGGGAAACAAACAGAAACAGGTCCCACGGGGGAATGTCACCAAGAGCAGCGTGCTGCTTTCAGACCCCCTCAACAGACGCGAGCCGCACCAACCTTATCGTACAGTGGCTCAAAGACCGGATTCCGACACCTCTTCAAATGGGGGTGGGGCTGGAAGACCCATGATTCCCTGCGCCCGCTGATTTTGAGTGTCCCCCAGAGGCCCACGTGCTAAGGGCTCCAAGTCCAAAGTGTGGCTTTTCTGGGGTGGTGTGGGGCCTAGAGGGAGGCGTTAGATCACTGGCATGTGCCCTGGAGGGGCTATTGGGACTCAATCTCTCCTCTCTTGCCCACTGCTTCCAATCCATCCTGAGGCATGCAGGCTGCTTTCCTGACCGGCTCCACACCCATCCCCTCCACCACCCCACCACCATGACACACCCCACCACAGGCCTGAAACAAGGCGAACCACCCCTGGAACTGGGCACAAAACAAACCATCTCTGTCTTCAAGTTTTCAAGGGAAGCTGACTATCACCATGCAAATGTCGCACCTTTTCCTCCACAAAAACCTCCTGTGCCTCAACCCCTCGGTGATCTCCAAAGCCACACCCTTCAGCCTCCTCTCCTCCGGCTGGACTTCTGCTTCCTCTTGCTAGAAGATAAACAGAGACAGCCTAGCTCGCACCAAAGAGCTGATGACTAGCGAGTGTGTGAAAATCGGGTTCATTTCATTATACATTGTATCTTAATGTAGAGATGCGGGGGCTATGGAGAGATCTGAAGTCATTGTCTTTGGGGGGGGGGGTGAGAATAAACCTTGCCAGCAATGTGGATATTTTTTTCCCATGCCTCTAGCCCCTTTGGAGGGGCTCCTTAGACCGACTATGTACCGTGGTGGTCAGGAGAATAAAGGGTCACAGTGGTCCATAATGGGCCTCTCTGCCCTTTTTGCTACAGCGCTGGGCACCAGGAGCCCAGAATAGCCTGGCGTTGAACCCCAGGTCCTCCTCCCTCAGCAAGGACACTGAGGACGGAGCCCCGCCTGTGGTGGGAGGTTTTTCCACCCCTCACCTGATAAGCCCATCTGCTGGACGTGTTCTCAGGGATCAGATGGTCCTGTCGGCCCAGGCAGAGGGCGATGGAGACACCCGGAGTTAATGCATTGCTGGCGGGGACCCAGGCTCTGGCGGCCCATTCCTCTTGGATTCCTCTGTAATCAGCTAAATTAGCCCATTGGCAGAACCGCTCATCAGGGGGGCGGCTGGGACGAGATTGATGGACGGTCACCTTTTCAAACAGCTAGGGCCTGGGGGACAAATGGCCCATTTACTCATGGGGCTGCAATCGAGTGTTTCCCTGGACTCGATATTTCCATCTCCGCTCTTGCCTTCTCCTTTCCTGGCTCCGTGGGGACAGAGGCCCAGGCTACAGAGCCGATTGGGTTGTGAGCCAGGGACATCTGGGCAGCGGAAGTGGCTCCTGACGGGAAGATCCAGTGGGAAATGAGTTAGCTCCTAAGTTCCCGCCCTCTCCCTGGTTAGCAGCCTTGTCTCTCGTTTAGACTTCTAAAGACATACTCTGAAATGATGTCAGCAAGAGAGCAACTTTTCTGGAAGTTTCTAGCATCTGCCTGCCATGGTTCGAGAGACTCACGCCAGGGAACAGAACTCTGAGCAACCACTTCCCAGTGCGCACTCCTGGGACTCTCTGGGCACTCCTGGGACTCTCTGGGCACTCCTGGGACTCTCTGGGCACTCCTGGGACTCTCTGGGCGTTGGCTAGGAGGGTCACAAACAGATGCCTGTCCCGGATGTACCTGCACTCTCTGGGTGACCATCTTTCAGACCGAGTTAAAAATGGCTGAAACACGGCGATGTAAGACAGGAATCAGGACAGGTTTTCCAAACAAAGTAGTGGCCGTCCAAGGACTCGACTCAGTGCGCCGTGCTATCGGGATGGAAGAGGGTGGGTTTTCTGCACCAGGGCCCCATTTTACTGTGATGAACGCGCCCTGCATCCAGCTCAGTGAGCCACTTACACATGTAGGTAAATGCCACAGGTCTGGTTGGTCCTTGTAATTCTTAGATCTTTCTATTGAGAGAAATGGGCTTGCTTCATAGGCAAGGCTATCTCTTTTCTAATTTTTATTTTGTGTGTTAGTGTGTGCGTGTGTGTTAGTGTGTGTGTGTGTGTGTGTGTGTGTGTAACTACAGTCACTGGTTCCTCCCACCACGGGTCCCCATCTAACTCAGGCTGACAGGCTCCTGTGACAGACACGTTTACCCTCTGAGCCCTCCTGCTAGCCTACAGGGTCTTAGATAATGCCGGATGCAGTCTGCTATGCAGGTGTCCGGGACATCTTGGGTTTTTCTGAAAATAAAAGGATGATTTGGGAGAAATTCTGAGACTTCTTTAGCCTTAATTTTAGACATATTTAGGCTTTTCTTCTTGGAAAGCAACTTGGAACCAACAACGAAAGAAAGGCTGTTGGTTCTGTGAGCATTTATCAAAGATAATTTGGTTCTAGGACAGACTTCCTAAGAAGAAGTTCCCATGTCCAGATGTTTAGAGTTGAAGCCAATTGAGAATACCAAAGGCCCTGGCAAGTCCTGCACTAAAGATGGCTCCTGACAAGACTGATTTAATATGGTCGGAAGTATTTTATTTCAAAATGCTAATGAACTCCTGAGCAAGCCATGTTCTAGAAGATTTCAAGGAACGGGTTCCCAAAACATGAAAGGGTGTGTACCACCCTCTGATGTTCAGACAGCAGGAGCTGCCTGTGTATTTTTTTATCAGCCCAAGGGGAGCATTCACCCCCTTTCTCTCTTAAGACTGCCATTCACCCCCAGAAGGCTGAAATTGCAGTCAGTCACACAGCGAGTTTAAATCCAGCTTTGCTGGGAGCTGTGTATCCTTGAGCAAATATCTTGTTGTCTCTGAGCCTTGGCCACAGCCTGTACTGTAAGGGTTTGGTCACTGCTCACCTTAAAGGATCCTCGGGATAAGATGAGAAGATTCGGAATTCTCTTGCTCAGTGTGAGATGCTTGCAGCTGCCTATTACATTGCTTTCTCAAAGCGCCAGAGAACCCCAGTTTCTCCTGATCACCCTGCTTCAGAGAAACAGGACACAGGGTTGGATTCAGGGGGAATCTCGCCAAACGCTGGGTGATGGGAGTGTGACGGTGGCCTTGCTGATGGCCACCTACAAGACTCAGCGAGACTCACTCTCTCTCCCTGGGGAATGCCAACAGGATGTGTGTGTGTGTGTGTGTCTGCATCTCATCAACTCTCAGGAATGAAGACTGCTGGCAATCTCATGGTTCAGAGCTTGCTTTGGGAAACCCTTTGTGGCACTGTAGAATATTTGGGGTTGGGGTACAGTTGGTACAGTGCTTGCCCAGTATGGGCAAAGCGCTAGGTTCAACTCCCAGTATCATAGAACCTAGACGTGGTGGTGCACACCTGTAGTTCACTTTGGGGAGGTGGAGACAGGAGGAAGTTCAAGGTCATCCTCAAGGTCACAGGGGCTCTGTAAACAGCTGACGTGAATCGTGAAGGTCGTTCTCCAGGGAGGGTGAGGGTGGAGAGATTGTCACATGTTCTCAGGGATCTTTGCTCTATAGCAAGAGGCTTGAAATGGGCCCCGGGGCTTCATATGTGCGCACAAGTGACCCATCATGGGTGTACATCCCAGCCATTTGCCCCAGTGTGTGTGCACAGAGGACCAGACAGAGGAGGCTGTTGCACCCACTGGAGCCCGAGTTCGAGGTGCCTGGGAGCTGCCTGGCAGAGCTGCCAGGAACAGAACTTCAGAGGCTCTAAGCCACTAAGCTGCCTCCCCAGATGCAGCCTCACCTTGTGAGTGTTCAACAATCCCTGTGTCATCATGTCAATGTGGAGGGGACAGGCACCTGACCTGGATCCTTTGCCCCCTCACGAGGCTTGGAGCAGTCATGAAAACCTAAGGTCACTATCTGGCTCTTCGTGAAGCTGTGAATTGTAGTTTCCCCAGTATCAAAGCCTTAGTTACACACGCACACACATGCACACACAGCATGCACACACATGCAAGCACGCACACACACGCACACGTGTACACACACTTCTACCCCCCATAGGACCCTCTGCTCCCTTACTCTGAGCTTCTCTCTCCCCTAAGGGTGCACCACAAACTCCGTTTCCTGATAGGACCTGCCGCCGCACCTTGTCCTCCACAGCTCAGTCGGCCCATTATGGGGGCAGACATAATTTACTGTGCCGGTTCCACTCCGTGGGCATTTAGATAGCTCTGTCCGTCTGTGTGTCGTTCCTATCCCTTTTGACCCCAGAAGGGCTGGGCTGCCTCCAGCTCCTTGGTTTGTCAGTTTCTCAGTAGCATCTCCATCAATCTAAGCTCTGTGGTCTTTAAAAATACATAACCCAAAAAATCAGGCTCCATTAAACAAACTTATAAAATATGAATGGGATGCTTGCCCTGACATCGCCCAATTGCACAGGGGTCAGCTTCCAGGGTATAGGAGTGGAGAATCTGAGATTTGCCTCAAGTATTTACTATGGTAGGGTTCACCCTACTAGGGACGGGGCCTTCAGTTCAATTAAATTGTACATTACAGGTGGAAACAATGCACCAAGAAGAACCATCAACGTGTTCTGGTGTGTGTGTGTGTGTGTGTGTGTGTGCTCATGCATGCCTGTAGCAAACCACACATGAAACCAAACAAGTTTAGTAGGCACCTGTAGAGGACCAGACCGTACAGTTATGACAGGGAAAGCCCGCGGTTTGGTACAAACGCCTGGCCCTGCATCTGGTTTGTGAATGTTAGCCTCTTATGACTTAACCTCCCCCTGCCTCACTCAGTTTCTTCTTCTGGAAAATGGGAGGGATGGTCCCTCCATGTTGGGTGGTTGTGAGGACTGAGTAAGTCTCTCCCCGGTGAGGCATGAGGCCACCAGCACAGGGATGGCCACTGCTCTGTGTGGGTCACAGAGTGGTCTCAGTCTTTCAGAGTTGTGGCCACTGGGAAAATCGGGGAGGGCAGAAGGACAGCAAGCCACACCCGTTTCCCCCAGTCACCCTCAGTCCCCATTGCTGTGAGTACTTGGGTTTAGAACTTATTTTTCACCATGGATATGTATGTCCCCCGACACACACCCTGCACTGTTTTGCACCAGAAGTGATGTCATGGCATGGCTCTGCTGACTGGGGGACTGTCTTATAGCTTGGTTTATTGAAATTGAGTTTGCCCTCCGGCTTAGTCTGCTAGATTGGTCATGGTGAGGAACAAAGACTGGGCAGTTTAAACAGCAGACACTGGCTGGAAAGATGAATAGGAAGTTGACAGTATTGACTGCTCTCACAGAGGACCTGAGCTTGGTGCGTGGCACCCACATGGGGGCCCCCAGCCATCCCTAACCTCAGGTCCAGGGGATCTGATGCCTCCTTCTGGCCTTCTTGGGCACCAGGCACACACGTTATACACAGACATACACATGAAGGGAAAGCAGATGGTTTTTTTTTTAAATATTTATTATGTATACAATATTCTGTCTGTGTGTATCCCTTCAGGCCAGAAGAGGGCACCAGACCCCATTACAGATGGTTGTGAGCCACCATGTGGTTGACTGGGAATTGAACTCAGGACCTTTGGAAGAGCAGGCAGTGCTCTTAACCTCTGAGCCATCTCTCCAGCCCGAAAGCAGATGGTTTTAAGAACAACACTTCATCCCAGCCTCTGTCTTCCTTTTTCTCCAGCCTCCAGATGGAGTCCTGGTGTGGCGGAGCCTTCCGTGGAGAGTCAGGTCCCGCCTCCGACATGTTTCCAGAGCCGGGCCACATCAGGGACCCTTCCATTCACAGCAATCTGCTGGACACTCGCTCGGGGTATTGAAGAGTTTCCCAGGAGGAATGGGTCAGTTTAGTAACTGACCTTGCTCTCATACCTGGAGGGTTCCTGCCATGCCCAGCCCCATGTTCTCATTGGATGCAGCTACTCATAGCAAAAATAGCTCCTATCAAATGGAGAGAAATGGCACAGCCAGACAGTGATTTAACAGAAGCATTTCAGTTTATGCTCAGCTTTTATTCTAAGGCAAGAAGTGTTGTTTTCTGTGCCCCTGCCCCTCTGCCCTCTGCCTCCTTGCTCTGTCCTGATTCCTGGGCATGGTCTTTGTTCTCTCTCTCTCTCTCTCTCTCTCTCTCTCTCTCTCTCTCTCTCTTTACGAGAGTTGGGGAAGGGAACTCAAGCCTCTGTGCTGCTACATCTGGCTCTTTTCTCTTCCTTCCTTCCTTCCTTCCTTCCTTCCCTCCCTCCCTCCCTCCCTCCCTCCCTTCCTCCTTCCCTTCCTCCCTCCCTCTCTCCCTCCCTCCCTCCATCCTTTCCTTTCTTCTTTGCCACAGGCTTCGTGCTTCATACAGAACCAGCGAGAAGAGTCTTACTGTGACAATCTCATCCTTCTGGACCCCACATATATCTTACCCTAGGGTTTGGTCCATTTAATTTTCCCCACATTAGTGGCAACTCCCCCCCCCCCCCCCCCAATCATGAATGTCATTGCTTCTTTTTCTTCTCAGAGCTCCTTCTATCCCCTTTAGATGTCTACATTTTAAATCTATGGTCTCTTCTTTTGCATTTTGCTTTCTTCTTCCTTTATGACTCCCTGGTTTTGTATTCCTATCATTTATTTAAAGTACTAGGACCTTCCTCATCTAGAGGCCAGTGTCCCAGGGATGCAGCGAAGGAAGGTTCCTCTCCAGGGCTCATACATGCCCATGCCACTCCACCCGCAGGAAGGCCTATGGTGCACTAGGAATCCTAGGGATTTCCTTGGTTTGTGAGGGACTCCAACAGTGCCTAGAACTGTTGGTTTCCTTCCAGAATGTTCTATGAGGGAGCCTTACCTGTTCCCAGAATCTGCTTTCTGAGTTCACTGGAAATGCACACGGGTGAACATCAATTTAAATTTGAAGGAAAAAAATGTCTTGCCCATTATAGAGACTGTTTAGGGACTAGCGAGGGGCAGGTTTGTATCTCCATATGGGCTGCATTAGGGAGTGTGTGCACGCACGTGTGAGCATGCACACACACCAGAAAGAGAAATGGCTACAGTATAGGAAGGCTCATTAAAAGCCTGGGAAAGGTTAGCCCATTTGCAGACGATACATCTTAATCTCCCCACACAGCACATGAACCTGGAAAGAGAATCAATGGCCAGAGAGGTCTTGGCTCCCTTCCAAGACCCGGATCAGGTAGACCTTGCCTTTTCCCACTGGCTACCCCTCATTAGCACTAGATATTAACCCAGGGAACCTCCTCTCTTGAGGGGCTCCACAGCATGGGGGAGGGAACCAGCAGCATAGTGGAGACTCCAGACTCCGTAGGCTGGCGGGAACTCCTGGGGCTGGCCCGCTGGCAATGGAGGTGATGACGCTGGGTGCTCCTTCCTGCTTCCAGAGGTGCTGATGGGTGGGGAGGTTACTCACCTGCTGCCAGCTGGCTTCCATTGGGCTGACAGCTTCCTGTGGCCTCAGCAAACCAGGCTCTGGAGTCTTGGGGTCTTTCATTCTTCCTGCATATACTGCTAGATCCTTAGCTTCATAGAGCCACACAGAGAAGTGGACAAGGCTGGTCCCCACCAGCCTCTGATAGTCTGAGCTGGATCCTGGAACAAAGCACTAAGAGAGGGTCTGGAGTTTGAAAGATGGCTCAGAAGTTAAGGGCATCCCAAGTTCAGTTTCCAGCTCACAGCCACCTGTAACTTCAGCTCCACAGAATTTAATGCCCTCTTGTGGCCTCCCTTGGTACTGCACTCACATGCAAATACACACACACACACACACACACACACAGAGAGAGAGAGAGAGAGAGAGAGACAGAGAGACAGAGAGAATAAAAAATAAATATTCTTTTTTTTAACAAAAGGTATTAGTCTACTTGTTCTTCAGTGACCCATGTGAAGGGGTGGTGTTGCTGTGTGTGTGTGTGTGTGTGTGTGTGTAAATAGCAATTGCATGTATTTCTTAGCACCATCAGGATTAAGGAGAGAGTGAAGATGTCCTGGCTAGTTTTAGGTCAGATGCTAAAATCATCTGAGAGGAGGGAACCTCAATTGAGAAGATATCTCCGTAAGAAGCAAGGTTGCATGTCATTTTCTTTATCAATAAGCTAGGGAAAGTAGGCAGAATCTGTGGGAATATTCTGGGCAGAGAACATTACATTCAGATGCCTTCCAAAGTGTGGGTTTCCAGAAAAAAAAAAAACAACCAAACTTCCACATAGACCAAAGTGCACACTTTATTTCTTTGCACAAACCCCTCAGCTCCATCCCAGAGAAATTCACCATAAATTTTGGCGATTGGGAAGGTGCCGTGGAGTTAGCCTCTGGCACCAAGTGTGTCACCACCATACTCCACCTTCCTTGCCTGCTCCGATGGAAGACACCAGTAATCAGCTGCTGTGTTGGCCCACATGGAGCTCAGATCCGCAGCCTCGTAGGTCAGCCCTTAGTGGCTAGAATGATTGGGGTGCTGCGGGCCTCAGTTTGGGTGCCAAGGTCGCTGACAGACAGGTCTGTTCCAGACAAGCAGACTCACCAGTGATGGTGACGGCTATGCAGACAGCTGTAGTTGCTCTGTCCTTTTCTTAGAGCAGGCACTAATAATTTAACTCCTTTCCCCTCTGGCTCCCTCCATCACCCAAATTCCTCCTCTCCCTTTCCCTCCCCTCCCCTCCTGTCTCCCCTCCCTCCTTCCCTCCCTCCTTCCTTCCCTCCCTCCCTCCCTTCCTCTGCTCCTCCCTCCCTTCCTTCCCCATCACCCCTCACTGCCAACAGGGTTTCACTATGGAGCCCAGGTGACCTCAAACTCATCCATTCTCCACCACTGTCCCAAGCTCAGGGCTCTTGGGTGACACTGCCATCCGCGGGCTGGTACTCTGTTTCTGTAGCAGAGATAGAGTGTTGGAGTCTGTCTGCTCCTTTTTCTGTCCCCAGCGTCAGAAAACCCCACTCTGAGGCCTGCTGGCTCAGGTTGGATGTGAACCCCATGTCTCAGCAGCAAGCCTAGCATTTGGCCAATCAGCAGTCTCCACTCTCGGCCTCCTAGCCAATCACTGTCCTCCTCAGCTTCCATGATGGACAGATGAAAAGGGCCTATGCCTGGTCCCTTTAAAAGGTAGAGTGGGGGAAGCCTCCTGGATGTGACTTCTTTGGCTTAAAACAAAAGCAAAGTGAAGTGTTGAAAACAGCCAGAGGTGGGATGGACAAATGCTTAGGTGCGGGTGACCCCCGTCTCTACCCAGCATCTCACCGGTGACATCAGAAGAGGGAGGGCAGGGAACACTCACTCTCTCACTTGGACGGACGTTGGTGCACACAGGAGTAACTGGCCGGGAAGCACACAGCCAAGGTCTGAGGTCAGAGGCTGTGACCTCCACCAGGGGCAGATGCTAGAGGATGTAGAAATTTCCCTTGGGGCTTTGGGCAGTGGGGCTGCTGAGAGCTCCTCCGGTGCCATGGGGATTCCACCCGAGGGTCTCCTGGGCTGTGGACTGTGAGGTAATCTGTCACTGTGGATGAAGTTGAGATGGTTTGAGCCTGGAGCTGGACAGAGACTTTCCTCAGAGGCAGTAAAGCTACATCTATGAGATAAGGGTGAGGGGTGGGACAGAGAACCAGCAAACGCTTCCCGGACTCTGTCATCTCCCCAGCCCCTGGCGCATTCTTACTTCCACCGTCCACAGGGGGTGGGAGGTGGCGGAAAAGGAACTGAGAACAGACGGTCGTGGGGGATGCCCGCAGGAGCATTAAGGGGTCCCTGCTCTACCGCGGTACCTGTCAAGGTTCCCCAGAGAGCTACAAGTGTCTGCCGTGAGAAGAAGCTGTATCCATAAGGGCACAGTGGACAGCTCATGCGCAGGCCCAGAGGTGACCCACTGGAGGGCAGTCAGTGTAGCTAAGGTATGCCAGTGAAGGACAGCTTGGTGTTGGCCTGAGCAGGGAGGCGAGGCTGTGAGCCAAGAAGACAAGTCTGGAGCTGAAGCCTTGGGACAAGGCACTAGAGGTCTGGACAGGCACAGGTACGCCTGTGCCTCAGGAAATACCCCAGACACCTCCTATCCAGCCTCGTCAGTCAAACACCCGGCACTAGGCAGTGGCCGGGTAAATAGCATGTCACCTGCTGGATAACATGAGCCATGGGAAGGGGGCACAGAAGGAGAAGCAATTGGGAGCTGTGGGGATTTCCATAACTTCCTACCCAAAGAAGTGTGGAGCCAGCCATGAGGGTGTGGCTCTACCTCAAGTATGTTGTGACCAACACCAAGAGTGACTTAGAGGAGCAAAGGTCACAGTCCATTATGGAGGGAAGTCAGGGAAGGCACAAAATTGCTTGGGCCACTCGTAGGCTCATGCTCAGCCAGACTCTTAAACAGCCTAGGACCACCAGCCTGGGGAATGGCGTCGCCCACAGTGGGCTGGGCTTTTCCCACATCAGTGAAGAATCAATATATGTGGACAGGCCAATGCAATCCGGGCAGTTTCATTTGATTCTGGGCTGTGCCACTTTCACAGTCAAAGCTACCTAGGACAGGTGGGATGTGACTTTGCTGGAGACGTGACAGCACGGAACTGGGCCGACCATGTCCTAGGCCTGTGGCTGTAGGCATGCTATCAAGCGGGCCCAGGTCTCAGTAAAATGGGATCAAGGGACAAGACATGTCTTGGAGGGTTGCCAAGACATTACACAATATAAGCAGGCCATTAGCTCACGGTAGGTGCGTGGTGTGTTCCTCGTCCCCTCCTGTCCTGGAAACCCCATGGGCACCAGGATGATCCAGTGCCCTGTCATACTGCCGCCATTGTAAAGCTGATGTCACACTATCTTTTTCACCTATGGCCTGAGTTTTGGGGCAGGTCTGTGTTGCTGTTGAAGAGAAGTGGGGTGGCCCTACCTGCTGGGTGTTCTTCCGGACCTCACACTGTGAAGCCTAAGTTTTCATCCCAACAAAGCCCCTCTTCCGGCTTTAGGAGGGTGCTTGCTGCCTCTCCTCCTGCCTACACCTGGCTGTGCTGTGTCCTCCCCAACCCAGAACACCCTCCCCTTCCCCTAAGCTCAGAGTTTAGCAATTCTTCTCCTTGGGTCCAGTTTCTACCTCACTCAAGGTCTACCAAAGAGAAGGACGTTTAACTAACAGCCAATGGGAGCTGTGGACTAACTCACCGTGGCTTCCCTTCTGCAGGGTCAGCCTTCTGAGGTCTACTTTGTGCATTTCTTGGGAGGTCCCAGAAAAACCAAAATCTCGATCCTACAATCATGAGAACAACCTTTCTACTTCCTCGTCACCTCATTCTTATTTCTTGGGATCTCTTTCTAAACAAGTTACTTACAAGTTCTCAGGACGCTGACGAGGGCAGCTAGGCTACCCTTGAAGACAAGCCTTGGCCTCTGTTTGAGCTCATATAAAACTGACTTTAAGAGGGCGGTGAAGATGGCTCAGAAAGGGAGGTGCTTGCTGCGTGAGCATGAGGGTCTGAGTCTGATTCTGAAAACCCACGTGAAAAAGGCAGGGCAGTGGGGCTGAAGTGATGGCTCGGCCAATCAGAGCACTGACTACCCTTCCAGAGGACCTGGGTGTAGTTCTCAGAACCTACCTGGTGACCACATCCATTTGTGACTTTAGTTCCAGAGATCCAGTGCCCTCTTGTGGCCCCCAATGGTACTGCAGACATTGGTGCACATGTACACACTAAGGCACACACGGGGTTCTCTCTAGCAGTGGTTTTCAACCTTCCTTTAATTCAGGTCCTCGTGTTGTGATGATTCCCCCAACCATGACGTGATTTTCATTGTTACTCCATAGCTGCAATTTTGCTACTTTTATGAATCATAATGCAAATATCTGATATGCAGGATGATCCTAGGTGACCCTTGTGGAAGGGTCATTCTACCCTTAAAGGGTTTGTGACCCACAGGATGAGAACCGCTGCTCTTGAGGTACAGAACTGATAGGATAAATA
Source organism: Arvicola amphibius (assembly GCF_903992535.2). Lineage (NCBI taxonomy): Eukaryota > Metazoa > Chordata > Mammalia > Rodentia > Cricetidae > Arvicola > Arvicola amphibius. The sequence goes on from NC_052056.1 coordinate 118,026,372, forward strand.
TATATTCATTTTATTGATTCATCATATATATATATGATTCATTAGAGTGGCATATATACATATATATAACAATTTATTAGAGTGGCTTACAGGCTGTGGTCGAGTTAGTCCCACAATGGCTGACTACCGATACAAAGTCCAAGCCTCCAGTAGTTGTCCCATCCACAAGGTTGAATGTCTCAGCTCATCTTCAGTATATTCTGGAATTCTGAAGAAGCAGGCGCTAATGCCACTGAAGGGATAAACTTGCCAGCGAGAGCAAGAACAAGCAGGCAAAAGACAAAAGCTCCCGTCTGCCATGTCCTTTCAATAGGCTGCCTGCAGAAGGTATGGCCCAGGTTTGAGGTGGATCTTCCCACCTCAGAGTCTGAACTGTGTCTTCCCGCTTTGAATGATTCAATGAAGAAAAATCTCTCACAGGTATACCCAGCTGCTTGGGTGTTAGTTAATTCCAGATGTAGTTAAGTTGACTACTGAGAATAGCCATCACGTATATACACATTAAATACAATAATAAATAAATAAACAGTCTTTTAAAAATCCATGTGTGGCAAACAGGAGAGAAGGGAGAGTTTAGGGGCAGTGACCGCGTGACTTGAAAGGGGCAAGAACAGGAAAAACTAATTGGAGGACGAAGGCAGCCTAGGACAGGCCTTGTGGGCTGTGTGGAGTCCTTGGGGTAACTGTGTGGTTTGGGGGAGAACATGACATGGCCAGAAAGATAGGGCTGGGGAAACCCGTCTTACATCTACACCCCGAGCAGTATATTAGCTGATAAAGACCCCTAGAACGGGAACTTCAGCGAGTGTGTGGCTGGGACGAGATTAGATATGATTTAGCCCCTGTAGATGGAGAAGCTGAGGCCGAGCCGTTTGCTTGGCTTCTGTTCCTCCCAGGAGGACGCACTGAGAAGTTGCTGTCAGAGTCTGTGCAGGAGCCCAAGCCTGCGGCCAATCAGCCTTGCCAAGAGCGTTTGGGATTTAGTAGAACGCTTTCTGGCTCAGAGCATCCAATGCCCCCCACCCCACCCCCCAGGCTGCACAGTCAGGCCTTCTTCTCTGTGCTGGGCCCCGCACAGCCTGACTGGGGAGTCTGACGTATGCCCTGCACAAATGCCTTATTCTGGAAATCATTAGGAGGGCCAGGTCTTTTCCTATTGGATTTGGAGAACAGAAAACTTTGGTTTATGATGTAGCCTCTCTGTAGTCACATAGAACCCTTCCTTCCTTCCTTCCTTCCTTCCTTCCTTCCTTCCTTCCTTCCTTCCCTCCCTCCCTCCCTCCCTCCTTCCTTCCTTCTTTCCCTCAGTCCTTCCCTCTTTCCTCTGTCCCCTCCCTCCTTCCTTCCTCCTTCCTCCCATTTCCATCCCCCCATTTCCTCTCTCCTCTCCCTCCTTACATCTTTTCTGTCTTTTTCCAGGTTGTCTTTCAACATTTAAGGGTACAGCACCGTGGTCTGGAGTCAAGAACACAGTCCTCGGCATATCCACAATGTCTCAAGTCATTTTCTCTATCTGGCATTGTGCCTGAGACCCTGGGGACCAGAGTGCCATAGGAGACTGGACCGAGCATCTTCCATGAGAAAGGCAGGCATGGGGTGAGCAGGGCAGAGGGGGCAGGGCTTGACGCTGTGTGTGTGTGTGTGTGTGTGTCTCTGTCTGTCTGTCTGTGCAGCCACCGAAGGGCTTTTAACAGGTCCGACTCAGACTAGAGTGGGACCCCTGCCTGCTCTGTCTCAGTCTCACCAGCTAGACCATCTTCCCCCTAGAGTCTCCTCTGACCTCTGGTTCTCACACACTCCGTGTTTCTGCCCCTGCTGGACGTTGGCAGAAGTGAGTCTTGTTCCTGAAAACTCTGTCCCTTTGCCCAGCCCCTCCTTGTCCTTCTGTGCTCAGCTCAGAGGATGCCCCCAGGAGGCTGTTCCGGATTCCTGCTTACATTTCTCCAGTGCCTGAGTCTGGAACTGTTCTGTGACAGCCCCTGACACTTCCGCTTTGATGTAGTGATGGCAGCTGGAAGTGGGGGCATTAAACCTGGGACCCCCCCCAACCCCAGGTCACTATACACTCCTTGTACGTGGGACCTAGGACCATCTGGTTCATTTTCCTATCTTCAGGAACCAGAAAAGTCTATATAAAGAGTACACAATAAGAAAATAAAGTCTAATTAAAAAAAATGTCAGAGGGACTGGGGGGTGGGTGGTTGAGGTGTGGATGAGGTGGGTGACAGGCGGATAGGTGGATCTGTGAGCCAAACACCACCTGAGGTAATGGGACTGGGAGCGGTCTGAGAAGTCTAAACCCCTGCTGCTGCCTGGATCTTACACGGCATGGTGACTCCCACACCTTCCTCTCCATTCTTTGCTCACCATCTGGTGGACAGGCCATTATGAGTCATCTGCCGGTCTCACCTCTGCAGGCCTGGTGGGAAGTAAATCTTGTCCCTGAAATAGATTACTCATGCCTGTTGGGAACTCTGTGACCGGCAGGCACTGCTTTGGTGGAGGATGCCGTTATTCACTCGTACTGTCTGCTATGGCATGGGGGTGGCGGTACCGTTTTCTGAGTTAGCCTTGTGCTCTGAAGGCAACTGCCATTCAATGTGACTCCTTTGGACCCTGAAGTCAATTTCCCTCAGAACAGAAGAAACCCTGGGCTGATCAACAGTGTCGTTTTTAGGACGACTGCTTGGCATGGAGCCTGTGTGTCCCCACCCCAACTCCGACCTCACCCCCTTTCACAGTTCTGATTTCTCATAGGTTTGGCCTCTAAGTCCCATGTGAAAAATGAAACAGAAACCTATTTTAATAGGTTATTTTGCCTCCTAAATTCAACTAGCAAGGGAATAATTCCCGCAGGGATAAGTGAGTGAGACCACGTGCAGTTCAGTCCTGAACTGGGAACTATTTCCTGGTCACACAGTAGCCTGCTGGCGCCTCCTCCCGCCACTCAGCTGGGCACAGGAAGGTGGCATCCTCCCCATAGGTAGTGCTGAGGTCTGACAAGGGCAAAGGGAGCTGTGCAGCCGTGTGAAGACTGGGGCTGCTGGTCCTTAGCTCTGCCCTGCCCTCCCCAGCTTCCTTCAGCCAACTCCTCCTCCAATTATTTTTAGCGTGTAGCAGTGAACGAGGCAGTGGGCTAGCACGGGAAGATAGATTTCTAGTCTCAGTGAGGCCACTTACGTGGGACCTCTGCATTCTACTTTGTACACTGAGCCACAAAGCCCTACGCCTTACTCCATCAGTACTAAAAACATGATTATCACACCGCCACCACCATCTCCTCCTCCACCACCACCACCACCACCACCACCACCACCACCACCACCATCACCACCATCATCACCACCATCACCACCATCTCCACCACCACCACCATCTCCACCTCCACCACCACCACCATCTCTACCACCACCACCACCACCACCACCATCACCACCACCATCTCCTCCTCCATCACCACCATCTCCACCACCACCACCACCATCACCACCACCATCTCCACCACCACCACCATCACCTCCACCACCATCACCACCATCACCTCCACCACCATCACCACCACCACCACCATCACCTCCACCACCATCACCACCACCACCATCACCACCATCACCACCACCAGCACCACCATCTCCACCATCACCACCAGCACCACCGACATCTCCACCAAACCCAATGGCCACTGTTGCCACCATCTCTGCCATCAACATTACCACCATTTCTCCTCCCAGCATGGCTCTATTTCCATCGCCACCACTATATCCATCACGGCCACTGTCTCTGTTGTCAACACCGCCTGCCATCCTCACCCCATCGTCTCCACCGTCACCATGGTCACCACTGTCATGGTCATGGTCACCATGGTCACCATGGTCACCATCACTCTCACAGACTCAACCGCAGCACCACTATCCGCCCTCTAAGGACCGCTTCCCTGTTGCTTTCTCTGTGGAGCTCACTGCTCCGCACAGTGTGTTCTGTTCTCACTGACTTCTCACAGCAGCCCCCGAGGCCGCTGACCATGCATTCTGAATATCATAATTCCATTTGACAGTTGGGAAACTGAGACTCTCAGAGAAGCAAAGCCCCACGTTTCTAGGTGCGGTAGAGTCCACATCACGCCAGGGCTGGTTTAATTCTTAACCCTTCCCAGATGTCTTAAGGTCCATCCCGTAAAAGCCAGGAGGGGACTTTATTGTTGTCAAGTCTGTCCCAGGTGTTTGAGCTTCACCAGGTTGTCTGATGCTCACTTATTGGTCTCTCTCTCTCTCTCTCTCTCTCTCTCTCTCTCCCTCCCTCCCCTCTTCTTTCTTTCTTTCTTTCTTTCTTTCTTTCTTTCTTTCTTTCTTTCTTTCTTTTTTTCCTTTCTTGTTTTTTAAATAAAGCTGGCAGTGTCCGGTGATATAGGTGTGCTACAGAGGTGCTGTCACGGGCTCTTTCTGGTTTTGTGTAGTGGAAACTGAGTCTCAGAGAGACAAGTGTCTCACATGGCCACACACAAAGTCAGAATCAGTCTGGTGTGACTGTTTGCTCGAGGTAGAAAAAAACTCTCCCAATATGTCCCTTGCCCAGTTAGAGAAGAAACAAACTGGAGGGCGGGGTTGGGAGTCCATGGTCCTGAGTCACAAACCTAACTATTGTCTCTAGTACTGTATGATTCTACTTGGTAAGTGGTTTGAACTTTCTGGGCCTCAGTCCCCTTACCTAAAAGTGTGTGTGTGTGTGTGTGTGTGTGTGTGTGTGTGTGTGTGTGTGCGCGTGTGTGTGCGTGTGTGTGTGCGTGTGTTTATGGCCTTGCCTCATGTGGGACCGAGTAACTCACTGTTCAGAGTACACACTTGCCAGCACAGCTAGTGTGCAGTACAGACAGTCTGGTAACAACACGCTATTACTACAGGAAAGCAAGTCACAAAAACAGCATATAGAGGGTGTCGCCTCTGTTGCAACAGCTTTGCATGCTCCGCATATCCGGTCCCGTTCCTACATGGTAATTCCACTGCCAAAAAAATCCTTATGGTAGAGTGAGCCAGAGGCCCCTTCCTCCTCAGTACGGTGGTGCGCCGTGGCTGGAATGACGGGGACTGAACTTCCAGGAGACTGGGGCCTGTGTCATGCGCAACTGAGAAATTGATCCCCCCCCCAGTCAGATTATTAATTAGTTGCCTATTGACTAATTTCTAAGCACTCAGTCCAATTGAGAAAGCAATCTAATTTGGAAGGGAGATCAGTAAAAAGCCTTAGCTCGTCCATTTTTCAATTGGGTACATTTCATTGTCTAGAAAGAAAGAAACTGGAAGTGAGGTCTCTCTGCCCCAAGGAGCCTGCGGATCCAGGACTGGGACTGTCGAGCAGCCCCGTCTCCCCTCCATTGCTTCCTTTACCTGATTTGTTTCCATAAAAGAGGGTGTGTGCACACAGACAGACACTCAGACACACACAGATTTACTGACACACAGACACACAGACGCACGAGATGTGTAGATATACAGATAGACATATATACACGCTGACATACAGTCACACACACAGACACACACACACACACAGACATACAGATACACAGACAGACACAGATTTACTGACACACAGACACACAGACACACACAGATTTACTGACACACAGACACACAGAGATGTGTAGATATACAGATAGAAATATATACACACTGACATACAGTCACACACACAGACATACACACACACACAGAGACATACAGATACACAGACAGATATACATATATACACATATATACACACATGGAGACATACAGGCACACACATATAGACATGTATACATACATACATGCATGCATACATATAGACACAGAGTTATATAGACACACAGAAATGCACAGATACACACATACAAACATAGACACAAGAATATAAGAACACACATATGCAAACACAGAAACACAAAGGCACACCTGTGTGCAATCACATATACATCTTCCCAGTTTAAGGATGTAGAAAAACATTTCAAAGCTGACTGTCTCTGCTGAGACTCAATGCTCCACCCCCGACACCTGCCCGGGCCTTTATACATTAGTTGCTCTCGGAGACTGTGGCAGAACTCTGTATTCAAACATTCAGGAGAGTCAGAAATGGGATGGGGTCTATTGTGGTTAGTCAACGTCCATTTTAGAGTAATGTCGTGTTTTTCAGGACAACTGGGACTCTTGCAAACAGATCCCTACTGTCCCCACGGGAAGGCAGGGACTGGCTTTGAGATGTAGGGGAACCGTACCTCAAGAGTGACATTTTGAACAGCCTTGCACTGACTGGGGTCTTAAACCACACTCTGAGAGAGAAACAAAGATGAAAAAACACCCAGTGGGGCTTGCTGACCTGCTTCGTGACAGAGACTTTCTCTTTCACTTTGGACAAAGACTAAAAGGACAGTTTTTCTTGTGGGTGCGAACATAGACTCCCCTGTGGTCCCCACAGAAGTGGCTGCACCCAGATCCACTGAACCCAGATCCCTCCTACAGAGAAGCCTAAGCAAACACCATAGAAATCTGGTTTTTTAGTTTGGAGGCGGGGGGGGGGGGGGAGTAGGTGCCTGGCACCCCAATCCCAAACATGCTTTCGATTTGGTTTTATTTGGTGGTAGATGGAACCATTTGCTGGTCAAGAGGCACACAGTGACAAAGCGGTTGAGGGAAATGAGTTTCTCCCCTCCCTAGAATGGCCTTCGACTTGGGCGTCTAAGCTCCGGAGACATAAAGCCTCCCTCCCACTTACCCTCTAAGCCTTTTTAAAAGGATTTTTTCTCTCCCCTTTTCTAAATCTCGTCAAGAAAGAGTTTCTTTTCTTCCATACAGAGGGGGTCAGGGAATTAAAGTCGCCAAAATATCCTAACAACAGGGTAAACAGAACATTCAGTGAAATTCAAATTGGGTACATTAAGAAGAGATCTTTCCTTTTCTTTTTTCTTTTTTTCTTCTCTTTCTTCTCTTCTTTTCTCTTCTCTTCTCTCTCTCTCCCTCTCCCTCCTTCCCTCCCTCCCTCCCTCCCTCCTTCCCTCTCTCTCTCTCTCTCTCTCTCTCTCTCTCTCTCTCTCTCTTCTTCTTCTCCTTCTCCTTCTCCTTCTCCTTCTTCTTCTTTTGGCCTGGACTCTTAAAGGATGTAGAAATATGTGAAGAGAAAGCTTCAGGCTCCCGAGGAAAACATGTTACTCACGGCACCTGCTTCGCCCCACATCCCAGATCTTTAAAATCTTAGGATGGGGTGAAAAACTAAAGCGTTTACTCCCCATGCTTCCAAGGATCGGCTGCACAGAAGCTGTCTATAAAAGACTCGTAAGCTCCATTTTCCACCGCTCAGTGGTAATTAACAACACCGTAGTAAATTAATGACCTGGAATCTATAAATGGTTCAGAGCTGGAACCTTCTGGAAGGGTTCCTGGGGGTGCCTTGGGTCCTTAGGTTTTGATTTTTGGGACAGAAGCATTTCAGGAGGGTGTGACTTCATGCTAGTTCACGGACATCTGGGAACAGCCAGGATCGCTCCACTGAAGTGTCTGGTCCCCCTTAAGTCCAGCTCCCTAACTCTGTATTCCTCAAGTTTCTCAAAAAACCAAACCAAACCGACCAACCAACCAACCAACAACAACAAAAAAAAACCCTCCACATAATTCTATTATACAATGTGTCTTCTTTACCTTTCTAACTACAAAGTAGCTGAGCAACGCCTCCAGGGTCCCTCGGTCCCTCAGTCCTGGGAGCCGAGTGTACATTTCAGGTGGGGAAGGGGATAATGGGGAGACAAAGGATGGGCAGGCAGGGACCAACTTCCCCGGGGAAGGCCGACATTAAAACAACACTTATCTGTTTACACAGGGAGCAACTGGAAGCCCTAGGCTCACCCAGGCATTCCAGGCTCCGAAGTCTGGTGTCGGCAAAGGGACAGTGGCGTGCAGTCCTTGCTTGGCATCATCCGGGTTTTGAATTTCCTGGGTTTTTGTTGGATCATATCACCGTGAAATATTGTATGTTTTTTCCTCTAAAGCATATATCTAATTTCCTTTACCAAGAAGAAAATAATACTGTTCCCAGCAGGTTTCGAGAGAGTACACGTTATCTTTCTCAATAGAGTATCATCTATTAATAATTTTTTGAGAGCTAAAAAAAGAAAGGGGGAGTGTAAAACAATGTTCTAGACACATTTTATTGTTTTTTTTTTGTCAGATGGAGAAAAAGCTAATCTTGATTTATTATTTCATGTAGATGTAATGTAGATGCTCGCGTTTGACATTTCCTGAGAAGTATTTCCAACTCTGAGGTCTTTAAAAAAAAAAACACATTTAAAAAAAGGTTTTCCTCCCTCTGTGTTCTGCGTGGTGGTAAATAAGAGAGACCTTTACGGCTCTTTATGTTTAAGGTCTTATTAACTTAAAAGTATTGACTGGGAAATTATGGACGTTATAGAAGACAGACATGGCTTGCGAGTCAGTTACTTTCAGCACTGTTTCTTTAAAAGCCATTTCCCCCCGTTCTTTCTTCCTATAATTACAGAATGTTTTAAATGTGAGCAGTTATGTCTGACGTACCTTGTGATTTAAAGTGGATCTTTCTCAACGTCAGAGAAATGATTTCTGCGTTTCGTAGCTCAATAAAATCAAAAGCGGTTTAAAAAAATTAGGCACACAACCGGATTTGTTATTCTTCCCAAATCAGCCTTGAATGTAGACCTTCTTGGGGGGGGGGGGTGAGAGGCTGTAGGGGGGCATGGGGTGGGAGGAATCTCAGAGTGGAATGGAGTTTTAAACTCACATCAGGAGAACTGGCCCTTTAATGAGAGAAACCGAAAAAGGCTTAATCACCAGGACCCTCCAAAATGACATTTCAGATTACATCAGAGTTGTGCAGCCCTAGTGCGGATGGAGTCTTTCATCTGAAAAATGAAATACTTAATGGCTTCAACGAGCCTTCACCTCCCCAAATTTGAGACCCTGCTCAACACACTCCGTGTCTGAGTTGCTTTCATAATCTTGAAAATATTTATGGGAACGAGTCTTCCTCTTGTTTATACTGTTCGCCTGCCCCCCACCCCCGTCCTTTTACTTCAACACGAATGTAATTTGCTCCCTGAAGAACTTGTGAGGGGGGGGGGCGAGTAGGTACAGCTGGCCCAAGCTATCTCAGCGTAGGACTACGGGGCAGCCCGATCAGCCTGCGAGTTGCAAGTCTTTCCCCCACTCTAAGTTTTAATGATAGAGTACATTTTTTTTCTTCATGGGAACATCAAAAAATTGAAGAAAAATGTCAAAGGTTCCAGGCTATAGACAGCGCTTAATGAACTGGTCAGCATGCTCACCATGGGGGAGGAGGGTGGAAACCTTCCTAAATAGCGAGAAGCCACCTTCACCCCCACACACCCTCAGACTTTCACCCTCTTCCAGCGACCTGAAGGACAGGAGATTAAAGTCTTTTAGAAATTTCCAAGGTCAGATCTCAACTAAAATAGGATTAAAGGGGCAAGGGGGAAGGAAGAAAGTTGCCGAGGAAGGCTGTGCCCCCCTTCTTTCCTTTCTCCCAAAGGAGCCCAAAGAAATCTGGAAGCTACTTCTCAAAGCCGTCCAGTCCCCTGGCCGGGCTAGGGGTAGTCTCCCCTGCCCCCACAAGGCTGAGTGTGTTTAAATTTTTCCTCTTCCTCTTCCCCTTAGGATAAGAAAAAATGAGGACCATGGGAAGCCTCTGGGGGTCCCTTGGGGTCCCTTCCAGGCACTACTCCAGGGGGCACTGTGGCATCAAGAACTTTCCCCAAACTGCCATAGCTGGGCTGCTCATTCAGAAAGAACAAAACTCCCAAGGCTGCAACCATTTTCTCCTCAGATGTCCCTAACCCGCATTCTCACAAAGAAATGGAGACAGGACCCTGCTACCCCCACCCCACTTTTGTATTGTATATGCAATGTTTAATTTCTGCACCAAGGGTATGTCCTGCCTGAATCTTTGTAAATACCACCAGTGTCTCCCTCTCCTCCCTCCTCTTCCTCGCCGTTCCTCCCTTCCCCTGGCAGAGTTTTCCTTGATCTCTCTTTCTCTCTCTCCTCCAGTTTCTCCTCTTTGCTCAGCTTCCTCTTAATGCCTCCTACAAACACACAGGGCTGGAAACACACATCTCCCATCTACCTTGGCTGCATTTTTCTTGATAGGGTGCGGCTCGTGGAGTCTTCTCAGGGGACTGTGCTGGCCTTTGCATCCTCCAGACCTGAGCAAAAGCGCTGCTGGCTCCTGGCTCTGTACTTTCGCAAATCTTTACAGTAATTATGTGGGAACTTCAAAGCCGGGCTATTTGTTCTCTCTCTCTCTCTCTCTCTCTCTCTCTCTCTCTCTCTCTCTCTCTCTCTTACCCCTACTGAAAGTCCAAACAAAAATCCATCTGCAGACAGTGCCGAAAACTGTTGAAGTTAGTCATTGGTATTTTGAGTGTACAATGATTTAAAAAAGAAAAGCAAACAACAAAACGTGCACCCCCCAAACCTCCTCACACATCCGAGGGAGAGAGTGGAGGGTTTCTGTGGGGAGAGGGAAAGCTTTTCTCGTGGGACGGTTTCCACTCATAACGTTTCAGATCCTGACACAAGTTTTTACACCGTGTGGAACGGAGGCCTTGGAGGAGGAGGTCCAGAGGATTGCATGAGCGAGTGTTTGCAGTAACGGAACCTGTGGACACAATCTTGCTCCTAATTGGAAGGGCTTGGTTTGAAAAAAAAAATCTGTGCTTGGGAAAAGGCATTTTTTTTTAATGGCGAATATTTCGAGTGAGAGTTTTACATATTAAATGTTTAAAACTCCATCTAGGTCCATGTTTTGTATCTGTCTTGTCTTGGACCGGGCACACAGCTTCAAGGAAAAAGCAGAATACTCATTCAATAAAACAATGGACAACAAAATTGGATTGCTTCATTGACGAGATGTTTCTTAGGCTTCTGATTTTATTATAAATGAGATTTTAGCTCAACAACTAAAAATACTAGAAAGGAAGGAACCTGATGAAGGAGCCTGGAAACACTAAGGAATGTTGATTAAATCCTCAACTGTGGACCAATTAGGATCTCAGAGGTGCTGGGTGGGTCGTAGGAAAGCTCACAGAAAGGGGCTTCTAGAATCCCAAAGGATCTGAGTGACTCAGAGGGCCAGTTTTCCCCAGGGTGGGCACTGTGCCCTGGCAGACGGGGACATGCAATACCATGTACAGGAATTCCTGTGAACTTTACCTAACCCCCCACACACTATTATCATGGTCACACTAGCTGAGGGAATATTCCAAATAAGGCAGGCACGTGTTCATTCAGGGGAGAAGACGCTCCTTTCCCCTCCTTCAACTTGGTAAGTTGAATGTCTATGGACTTTCGGCAAAGTGAACGCTAAAAAGGGTACCGAGGCATGAAATTTTCTGGTTTTTTTTTCCTTTCCTCAGAGAAGAGGCAAAATATTTAGAAAGGAAAATCCTGCATGTTTCCTCTGATTTTTAATGAGATAAAAAAATATAAAAAGACATAAGCTCACTTGACTAAGCAGGTATGCGTGACCTTTATCAATTCACCCAAAATCTGCCTTCCCCTACCTGAGCCTCATTTTACTTCCTGGTCCTATGTTTTTGTCTTTGTTGTGTTATAGTCTCATTCCCCCGCCTGCCAAAAATCGTAAGTCCTTCTGCAAACCGTGGTTCTGTGTAAAACCGAGTTCATTATTATTTATTGATTAATACAATGCTACAATCATTATCGTGGTAGTAAGAACAAGTGTGACAATAATACAAACAACTGTAAGCTGAGACCGTCTTTCCCAGACATCTGATCTTGCCTTTAAATAGCTTTAAAAGAAAAAGAATAAAAGGTTTTTTTAAAAAAGAGTCTTTATTCCTAAATGCGTATAATAGAATAATGGGATATTAACGTACTTAAAAGCACAAGTTCCCACGCCTGAAGCTATACTCGGAAGTCAAACTCGGAAAAGGCTTTGAAATAAGGGAACTTTGAGCCATGTGGGCTGGTAAAGGAGTTGCTGCCCACGAAATGACCAGCAGATGGCGCTCCAATCACTCATTATGCCACAGGATTTTTTTTTTTTTTTTTTTTTTTTTTTTTTTTTTTTTTTTTTTTTTTTTTGCTTTTTTTTTTCCCCCTTAATTCTGCTGTGGTCTTTCAGACTAGGGTGTGGACAGGCACTTTGGGTCTGATTTTGAATATTGAACAATGCCATCAAAAGGCACGGAGGAGGAAGGCAGGAGTCGGGTCAAGGGGCTGTTTGGGTGGGTGCTGGGCTGGCCAGGTTTTGAGAACTTAGCTAGGACAAGAAAGGACGCTTTGTTTAGCTGTGGGTGGATTCTGGCCAGACTCCATTGAGCAAAAAACAAGGCTAAGGTGCCCTCGGGTTTTTCAGCTCCTTTTAGGCATTCGGGAAAGAAAAAAAAAAAGATCTTTGGTCGGTGTTGTAAGGACAACGCCGTCGCTGCTCTGTGGTTGGAAGACATTGGCTTTCTTCTTCCCCTCCCCCAGATTTGGCTGAATGGAAAAGGCATTGGTGGAGGGAGAAAAGGCTGTGTGAGTGTCCGCGGGTCTGTGTGTCTGCGTGTCTGTGTGTCTGTGTGTGTGTTGGGGGGGGGGGGCACCTGGCGGAAGAATCTGATGGTGGAGTGAGCGTGCCAATGGCTGAATGTGGGGGTCTTGGGGTCCGCGTCAAAGCCTGGGATGCAGGGCCCATCTCTCAGTATGCCAACGTGCTGTAGGCTGGGGACAAAGGTTGGCTCTGGATTCACTGCCTCTGCATCTGAGGTTGGAACGCTCCGCTCCGGATCTTGGAGGATATGGGGTAGGTTTTCCCGCTGAGCACAGGGTGGTGGGGTGGAAAGAGCGAGAGGGGAAGTTTTCGTTTTCCTAGAGACTTCAAGGTCTTCACAACACAGCTCCCAAGTGAACTGGAATCTGGCCAATCAGAGCCGAGGAGGCAAACAACCAGGAAGTGAGTGACTATCAGGAGCATTAGCAGAAACAGAACTCCCAGAACAGCCCACAGTCCATGTGAACCAGAGCTGTGTCTCCCTGTCACCCCCTCCCACCTCCGTGTGTGAATTTAAACACAGCAGAAAACTCTATTGTAGATTTTCCACCATTACGACAATAAAATCTTATTTAGTCTAATCCAAGGCTTCATTCACAAAAATGAATCTGTGTGAACCCCAAGTCGTCATGAACATGCATGTTAGGATTCCATCTCCTAGACAAGGACACTCACAGTCACCGTAGCTAGGTCACAGGCCCCAGATCAGTCAGCTTAAAATAAAACAAAGCTAAAGTTGTAACATTGGGAAGAGAGCAAGCTTCAAACCAGGATTCTTTGGTTGCTTTGTGTTTGACAGTTTCATTCCTTACCCCAGCGGGCCGGTGGGGACTCACTCTGCTGCCCAGGCTGTCTGGGAAACTCACCGTGGTCTTCTCGCCTGAGGAGTGAGCTGCCTCGACTAGCAGAGGTGAGCATATTTCAGTGTAATCTGTAGGCATGCGTCTGGAGGGAGAAAGAAAGAAGGAAGAAAGGAAGAAAGAGAGAACTAGCTCTCTGTTAGTGAAGAACACCTTCTACTGTTCTTGGGGCTGCGTCCCAGGGAGGAGAGATTGGAGACTATGAGAAGTGGAATTATAAATTCACTGTTCAAAAGAGATGGCTCTTAGATGCAGGGGACACAAGCCACTAGCTCTTGCTGTGAGTTTTTTTTAAAAAAAAAAAAAAACTGTAATTTAAAAAAATTACCTCGATTGAGTGAATGTGGTAGAGGGTTGCCATGGTGCGTGTGTGGTGTCGGGAGGACAACCCGGAGAAGTCAGCTATCTCTTTCCTCCACGTGGGTCCTCAGGCACTCACTGAGCCCTCTCACTAGCCGTGTATATGACCCTACACACCCCAGAAAGCAGAGGTGAACAGAACCAACTAACATGCTGGAGGGCCCAGTAGGGCTGAGCCTTCCAAGGTAATACAGACTTTGTAGGGGAAACGCCGTTCAGCCAGACTTCTTTAAAAGAAGTTGCCGCCTCTTTCCTCCACTGTCTCTAAGTCCTTAGGTCCTGGTCGTTGGCAATCTCTAACGAGGAAGGGCAACTGGAGAGGAAAGCCAGGCCAGAAAGCCTGTCTTTATGGAGTGTTTCCTTTCTGTGTGGGGCTGCATTCCAAGCAGCCTGCCCTGGAAGCCAGCTTTGCTGGTATTGAGCTCAGAGCGGACCTGCTGAGGGACTGTTGGGCTGGAGCAGCCTTGTAGCTACAAGGTGCTCTCCTTGTTGGGACAAGAGTCAGGGAGTTCCGTCTTTCTCATATCCTGGGCCGAGAGTGAGGATTGCACGTTATTGGCATCCGCCACCACTCAATCATCTTATCCTGCAAAGCCCAGCTCCCCCGCCCCCCACCCCAAGGCTCTGCATCTTCCACCTTGATGCTCCGCACAAGCTTGTCTGATTATCTGCCCATTGTGTACCCACTGGACAACAAAGACATTATTGAGGAGGTGTCTGTCCCTTCACATGTGCTTCTGGGAGCCACTGGAGACTGTAGGGGAAGGGGCAGACCCAGCACCCCCTGTTGTGGCTCTGCGGATATGGAAATGTTTGGGTGTGCGTGCACGTGCATGCGTGTGCATGCGTGTGCATGTGTGTGCATGCGTGTGCAATGTGTTTGTGTGGTGGCTAGAGGACTTTGGATGCCTTGCCTTGTCTGCAGGTCTCTCATTGACCTGGAGGTCATTGATTTTCGCCAGTAGTTTTTATATTGGGATGATATTTTATGGGTATATTATATTGGAGTAAATATTGTCAACGTTAATGCCACATAGCTGGGAGTGGTAACACACGCCTTTAATCCCAGCCCTCAGGAGGTGGAGGAAGGGACTTCTCTGTAAGACCAACCTGGTCTACAGAGTGAGTTCCAGGGCTACAAAGTGAGATGCTGCCTCAAAATGACAGTGGCTTAATGCCAGCTGCTCTACTGACCGTAAATAAATAGATAGATAAAAAGATAAAATAAATAGTCAGTCAGTCAGTCTCAGGTCGGTTGAAAAGATAGTGTGTTTTCCAGAAGGAATACTTTGTTGTTTGCCAGCCCTCGGTTAACCAGACTGCAGTTTCTTTTCTGACCCGAACCCGGGGAAAGAAACAAAAACAAACAAACAAACAAAAAAAAATTAAGTTCATTTCCAACTCAAAAACACACACTCTTAAGTTTTGGTCACTATGCCTTCTGAGCAAAGCAACATGGCCTCTGCCCCTAAGCCTCCTGGGAGCACTTTCCAGACTCATCTTATCCATTTGGTCTTTGTTCTACTCTGTTTTTCATCGGTAATTTCCAATTATTATTATAATGATGATTGTGAATAATAGTAATAATTAATAGCAGTCCTCCCCAGGGTTGGAATAGGGCTCAGTTGGTAGAATGTTCTAGCAGTACCCCAGCAGGGTGTAAACCAGATGCGGTAAAGGGTGATTGTCACTCTGACACTCAGGAAATAGGGGCAGGAAGATCTGAGGTCTCAGGTCATCCTAGGCTATTTAACAAATTCTGGGCCAGCCTGCGCTACATGAAATTCAGCCTCAGAGAGAAAAGGGCAGGGAAATGAGACACACATCTGGCCAGCTTCGGATGAATAGGTCCTGGGTTTGGATGCTGCATGAAGACATTCCCATGGGGAATCTGTCTTAGTTGCTTTGGGTTGCTGTGATAAAATATTTGGACAGAGAAGCAGCCTAGGAAGGAAGGGCTTGTTCGGGCTCACAGTTCAGTGGGCTCACAGTTCTTTATAGTCCTCTATTGCAGGGCGTCCCGGCAACAGGAGCCTGGATCCTTCCCGCAGTGCCTCAGGTTGATCAGTTCATTTGACAGCTGAGATTCAGGATACAAAGGGGAAGTGGCTCAGGCATTCCCAGCCTTCACTGTCCACCATATGCAGACTGAAGTTGGTCTTTCAAGACCCCGCAGTGCCACTGCTGGCAGACTTACCCTCCTAGGCTCTCCAGCTCTACACGTGAACTTTCCATGCCCAGGATCCCCTCTGCAGAGCTATCCCAGGCTCTAGCAGACACAAGCCCTCTACCCTCCGGAACTGCTTTTCCACACAGCACCTGCCTGGTGAGCACAGCCTCCCTCCATTGTGATCTCACGCCTTTGCTCTCACGGGTGAAGCTCATCGCACACCTGTCCTTCTTTCTACTCACGGGACACTTCTGATTTTCAGCCGCCGCCGCTCTGGCTTGCTAAGACAAACGCACCTGTGCGCAAGGACCCACGACCACACACACGTACACATCCACACCCGTGCTCATCCTCACCTTCATTCCCAGCCTCATGCTTATTTGAACATGTATGTATGCTCACTCACATCTCCTTATACACATGGCCCCCATACTCACTCCCACTCACATATCCACCCATAGACTTATCCATCCACCCACCATATAGCCTTCCACCCATTCTTCCACCTACTCACTTATTCATCCACCCATCCCCACCCATCCACCCATCCACCCGCTCACCCATCCATCCATTCATCCACCCACCCGTCTGTCCATCCATCCATCCATCCATCCATCCATCCATCCATCCATCCACCTGTCCGTCCGTCTGTCCGTCCATCCATCCATCCATCCATCCATCCATCCATCCATCTACCCATCCATCCATCCATCCACCTGTCCGTCCGTCTGTCCGTCCATCCATCCATCCATCCATCCATCCATCCATCCATCCATTCATCTATCCAAAAGTCGTATTCATTCACTGGGATGCTTTGCTTATTTATTTACATAAACACACACACACACACACACACACACACACGCACGCACGCACGCACGTACTCACGCACACATGTACGTGTGCTCGAGTTTTCAGTCACAGACACACATCAGGTTCTGGTTGGCTGTCAGTCACACAGAGCTCTGCAATGATGTCAGAGAAAAGGAAAGCTAATGAGAATCAGATTTGGTAATTACAGGCCTTTCTACACGCACCCCCTGCCCCAGCCCCCAGCTGGACTTCAAAATAAAAGGTGGTTGGGATATTTCTTTCTGTGGGTCGGGAAATAAGCAAAACCACATTTGAGGGGGTGACGAAAACTCCTCGAGCTGCCTCGAGAACCCACTTGCTGTTGGAAAAAGAGGACGCCATTGTCAGCTGTCAGCCTTGAGTTTCATGTTTATGTGTTGGGACTTTTGTGGCACTTTAGGGACATGGATGAGCCCTTTCCTTTGAGGCCCGGTTTCTGTGTGGGATAGGGCTCTGAATCCCCTTGGCTGGTCTAGGAAGCTCGTTTCTCTTATATGATCTGAATTCTGACCCTTGGAGGCTCTGTCCGCTTGGGTCTGGCTTTGGGAATGGCACCCTCTACATCCAGGTGGGGCTGAAATGGATTGCTGTGGCAAGGGCTGGGGCAAGTGAGACTTTTGCAGCTTTAGAGACCTGTGGTTTCACGGTTGCTTGTTTATGCTCTCTGTGATCCTTTGGTGTCTTGTTAAGACACAGCCCTTAGCTTCCTTGACTTTGAAACACCTCATGTTTTAGATGTTGAATCTCATCTACCATCTTGTGACACCTAGACAGGAACACACCTCAGGACCTGGGTCTGTAGCCCAGCACCAGGCTTAGGACCAAGAGGAAGGATTAGTTAATGGCAGAAGAATGCAGATTGGTGGAATTGAGCCGCTCCTCTCCCCGGAGAAACTCAGGCTTCCCTCTAGGAAGGGAAGCAGCTCGCAGAAGGTGAGTCCCTGCCAGGCAGAGACTACAAACATCTTCACTCAGCCTGAGATTTTTTTTTTTTTTTTTTTTTTTTTTTTTTTTTTTTTTTTTGAAATGCGGTGCTAAGATCAAACTTTAGGCCACATGCATGCTAGCAGGGGCTCCACCAGCTGGGCCACGCACTCAGCCTTAGCTCAGCTCTTATGGTTCTTCCATGGAACCGGGGACAGAACCCAAGCCCTGGCATATCCTAAATGTGGTAATTACTTTTCCTTGTCAAAAAATCATCATAGAAGCATATCTCTGCATATGTAAATGAAGGTGGTTCCAGAAAGGTCTCAGAAGAGAAGATCCACCCTCAATGTGGGTGGCACCATCCCGTGGGCTGTGTTCTTTGACTGAATTAAAAAAGAAGAGATTTGAGTACCAGCATTCATCCCTCTGTGCTTCCTGCCTGAGACAAGATAAGTTAGCCTCCCCCCCCCCCCGGCTCCTGCTGACATACCCTCCCCGCCACTGTGGACTGCACCCTCAGACTGTGAGTCAAAATAAACCTCCTTTCCTTCGGAGTGGAAAAACAGCCCTTTCTTCCACCAGGCATTTCGTCACAGCAGAGTGCAGAGTAAGCACATAAGCACCTCAGTGCTGAGCAACTGTGATGACGCCATCAAGTAGACCATAAACACTTAGCAGGAAGCCTATTACAGAGCAGAACCTTCTGGGTTGCGAGCCCAGCCTTTAGTGGTTGAGCCATCTCTCCAGAGGCAGATCTCTCAGTTTGAGGCCATCCTAGTCTACAGAGCGAGTTCCAGGGCTACACAGAAAAACCCTGACTTGAGAAGGAAAAGAAATCAAACTACCCAACTAACCAAACAACACAGTGGAGCCCTTATGACTCTCTCTGTAGACCAGGCCGGCCTTGCAGAGATCTGCCTGCCTCTGCCTCCCAAGTGCAGGGATTAAAGGCATACGCCACCATGACTGGCTAGGGCTGGGTACATTTTTATAAGCCCACCTCTGTGAACTCTGGAAGTCCCTGTGAGGTCTCTTGGCACATCACTGAAGCCATTTTGGAACTTTCAGGTCTTGGTTGTCACCAAACAACCCTGTGCTATGAATTATCCAACAGAGTCATGTCCTGGTTCACTGAGAGATAAAAACAGGAAATTAAAATTCCAAGATACTGAACTTTGGGGCAAAATAGCAGATAATCAGAATAGACGGCCTGGCATGCCGGTTTGAATCTCAGCCATAACTGAATCTGGTGGCTGCCTGGGTTTAAGGATGAAGGAGGATTTGGCAGCTGTCTTTGCTCTTAGTAGAAAAGTATGCCGGCATTGATTAGGAATGTCTGCCTGGTGTGTGATTAGGGGGTGGCAGGACAGTGTGCTGCCTTTCCTAGATACAGCCTGGGATAAAATCAATTCTAGCGGTGACTGATTCTCATTTTTCTTACCAGAAAACCATAGAAGAAGTTCTGTAATTCAGAGGCAAGAATAGAGTAAATTGTTTTTGAGCTGTGAATTCTAAGGATCGTTAATTAAAATGAATTTGTTTGGGGGTACAGAGAGCCTTTTTTTAAAAAAAAATCTGGGAACATGGAAGATTACAGTATGAGCAACAACCCTCCTAGCACCTTCCTTGATGGGAATGCACACCTGTCTTGGAAGATTGGCTTGAGTAAGAGCGTGCTTGCTGCACAAGTGTGAGGACCTGTGTGCACCTGCAACCCCCTTTCCGGGCGGAGATGAGTCACTAAGGCTTACAGGCAGTTTTCTTCGGCTTTAGCTTCAGTGAGAGAACCTCTCTCAAGGGCAATAGAGGATGACACTTGACACCCTAGTCTGCCTTCTGCACGCAAGCACACATGTGCGCACACACACACACACACACACACACTGCAAATAGATGTATACTACACACAGAGAGACTAAATTGCTGGCAGTTGTTGGTACAATCTAAGGTCAAGGGAACTTGAGCTCAAGTCCCATGAGCTTCTCCCATCTGCATGTCTGGCTTGGACACTGTCACATTATAGAATGGGACTAGTTGGAGCCACTGTGTGCAACGCCATGGCCTAAGTGACCACAATACTTACGAAGACCTTGACAATGGGCAGACTTTAATCTGTATCCTCTGTCATGTTTACTTAATTTGTGAAACCAGTTCCAAATATTGTATCACAGTAAATATATGTTTTATTTCTTCAGACAGATACTAGCAGGCTTTTTGAATATTCATATTGAATTTAAAACACCCATGTTTTTGGTGTGGATGCATACATGATGTCTGTACTACCAGCTTCCCATCTTATGCCCGTGACAGACATCAATAAATGATCTCAGAACGTTTTTCTCCGATGACTTCCAGGGTCAGCACTGTCCTCCAGTACATTCCCCAAGAAGCCACTCTCCATCACTGAAGCCTGGTATGCAAACCATGCTTATCTAGGCAGACTCTTTTCTTTTTCTAAATATCCTAGATGTTTACACACTTACATGCTTCTGAGTATTGATCATTTTCCCTAGAAACTCATTTGGTCGTTGTTAATGCCTACGAGACCCATTCATCCTCCTTCGTGATTTAACCTAGCTTCTCGAGTCTCTGTGGGCAGCCTTGGTATTAAATACCATGGCAATGTTTCTTGAGATGATTTACAATTCTGTATGATCACTTTTTTCCAAGGACCAGGGTCAGTTTATATCTCTTTATTCTGACCTCATATTGTACATGTCAGCTGACTATAATTATAGCAGTGCAACTGTTTAGCCTATGATAAATCAAGGTTCACATAGCTTTAAGAACAGAAGGACAGGTGTTTGCGTGTGTGTGTGTGTGTGTGTGTGTGTGTGTGCATGTGTGTGCTCTCCCGTGTGCGCATGAATGGAGTCGGGTTGATTTTAAGATGGCTTCCTTCCTCACTTCACCTGTTTTTTTAAGACAGGGTCTCTCACTGAACTGGGAGGTCACCAGTTCATCTTTGCTGACTGGCTATTTTGATCAGACAGTTTGGCCAGTAATGCCATGGGATTTGTCTGTTCCCAGCGACACCATGGGATTTGTCTGTTCCCAAGCCCTAGTGTTGCAGGCATATGATGCCCCGTTCAGCTTTTACCAGGAGGCTGGGCATCTGAACTTAGGTCCACATGCATTTAAAGCAAGCACTTGGCCCACTGAGCCATCTTGACAGGCCCTCTGGTCACTCCTAAATCTTCTTTAGGTCGGGATCCATTACCAGATAGTTCCATGTCCTTCCCTGCCACCCACCAACTCCAACAAAAGTCATTGGATTAAAGACACTTTTCATGGGTGGAGACACAGCTCTGTTGGTAGAGTGCTTGCTTTGCAGGCATAAGGCTCTGGGTTTGATCTTCGGGGACTGACAGACACACGGACAGGCAAACACACATAGTCTCTCTCTCTCTCTCTCTCTCTCTCTCTCTCTCTCTCTGTCTCTCTCTCTCTCTCTCTCTCTCTCTCTCCCCTCTGATTGACTGTCAGTTTCCGTGTTCCCATCTCTGAACCCAGGATGCTTTGATTGGCAGAACTCCCCCCACCCCTCCATATATATTGTGGAGACCAAAGGTTTCAACCACATGGGCTGTGGGCAAGACACATATCCCACTGAAGGGGTGGATGGAACCTTGCCAGGCTCCAAACACTGCTTTCTAATGGCTGTGGCTGAACGCCAAAGCACCAGAGAAGTACAAGATGGTACTGTCCTTATCCAGGCGTGGTCCCTCCACGGTTGTCATGAATGCATGGCTCTCAGATTAGAACAAAGGCTGTTGTGTCTGAAGTCCCGGCTGGAAGAAGCCAGCCAGTCTGCGAGAGTCTGCTTGCTTCCACTCATTAACACACGAGAGAACTGATCTGTTGACCCACTTCCTTCTTGCCTGCAGAGGACTGAGTGGGGATGGAGCTTCAGGGTAGGGTGTTGGGGGAATGTGGGGGCTGATGTCACATGGGTTTGGCAGGCTCTCACCGAGTGCATTTGCAGTTTTTAGAATCAGGAGGGGGAAGAAAAAAACCACAGCGTGACCATCTAGACATTTTTCTTTCCTCTTACTTTTCCTCAAAGCTCTGGTGATTCAAGGGAAACGCTATTCTTATGTTTCTGTTTAATTTGCAAGCTACTTAGGTCATCAAGATGAGCCCATAAAAAACCATTTGATGTCCAGGAAAAATTATGGGCTTGAATACAAGCCTCTTAAAGTGTGTGTGTGTGTGTGTGTGTGTGTGTGTGTGTCTGCTTGAGAGTTACTCTATCAAAGCCCTGCATTCCACTGGGTTGGAACTCATGAGAAAGTGAGGCCCAAGCCTTGAAGTTCATAGAAAACTCTGCGGCAATGACTTTCCTTTATCAGAGCCTCTCGGGGGATGGTAGAAACAAGATGCGTGTCTGATTTTGTTTCCTGGTGCTATAATGAAATTCTCCAGCCAAAGCCATTGCTTAAGGGAGAAAGGTTCGTGATGTGGATGTCAAGGCAACAGGAGCTTGGAGTAGCAAACAAAAGAAGCAATAAATACACGTGTGCAAGTGCTCAACCTGTGTGCTTCACTCTTCCCACTCGTGTGGTCTGGGATCCCCTGCCTGAGGACTGGTGACACCCACAGTGGATGGGTTTTCTGCTTTGGGATCCATTTTGTCACATCACCAGAAGAAATGAAGGACACCTCTTCTATCTCCATAACCTCTTCCAGGATTTTTTTTTTGGTGGGGGGGGGAGGGTTTACCGTCATTGGCAGGGACCCATGAAGACTTGGTCCTGTATAGAGTCTCTCAAACCTCATTGAGCTCCAGGAGGTAAAATGTCCAGCCGCTGATCTGTTAGGATTATTCCAGGGTCCTGCCTGGGGTATTTTGGACATTGAGATATAACTTTGAAATCCATATATGTATTGGCCATTGCCCTGGGACTGCAGGTTGGCTATGCCTCTTAGACTCCCCAGAGCTTAAAGGGTTGGAGCACTCCATCCTAGGCTTGAAGATAAGGCAGGAGGTTTTACCCCTTGCCCAGGATCCTCCAGAAGTGTCCTATGGCTTTTTCCAGGTAGGAGTGAAGCTAGGAGGAGGGGACAGGAGGATTCCTTGTGTCATCTGCTTGGCCACCAGAGGTGGAGCATGCTGCTTACATGTTATCATTAAACTTGGTGAGTGTAGGGGTAGACTCTGGGTGCCCACACCCGACTCTGTCTTCTGCACACAAGCGCACACGAATACATATGGGGGAAGAAGAGTTTACGTGGATAATAAGTTCTTCTATCCAGGATAGCATTCCAGGGATGTCAGGTCAGAAAATTAGGCTGCCACTTGCATCACAACCATAGCCAAGAGCAAAGAGAAAGGAACGCACTTCTGCTGCCTGCTTGCTTGTTCTAGCATTCAGCTGACTCTCTGTGTTCCTATCCAGCTCCGGGCCCAACCCATAAAGAGGTGCTGCTTGCCTGCAGGGTGAGTCCTTCCTACTGCAATGGACAGTCCACCACAGACCTGCATACAGGCCAGTCTGGTCTAGATAACTGAACCCTCTTCTCTCAGTGAGTCAACATTTAAAACTAACCATCACAGGGTCCCTGGGTAAGCCTAGAGAATGACAGGGCTGGGAGGCAGAGAGGCATCATGGGAAAGGGAAGTGAGACATCATGGGAAATAAATAGGAGCTGCTGAGGTTATCCAAGGCTGGCAAGGAGAACCTGTCACACAGGAGCTGTGTGACCATGCCAAGTGCTGCCGTGTGATACATCAGACACTCTGTAAAAGTGTCCCTTACATGGTCAGGTCCGGTGCCTGATAAAGAGACTGTGCCGAAAGTCCTCAAGGGTTGTCTGGGGACAGATCTGAGTGGCAAGGGAGAAGCGTGAGCCCGACGGGAGGAGGCTAAGACGGGGAGGTAAGAGGTAAAGGCGATGAATCTTGCACACTACAGATGTTCTGTGAAGCAACATTGACAACCTTTGATTGTCATCACTGCCAACGTGGCAGAAGTTAGAGTCATCCTGGAGACAACCTCTGGCCATACCTGTGTCTGTTTGCATTGCGGGGCAAGCAACACAGCTGTGCAGAGTGAGTGCCGGTGACCCGTCTGGGAGCTCCGCTACTCCCCTGCCCTGTGAGAACCAAGTATGGCTTGAGAAGGAACCCGGTACCTGTGGACGAATGGGTGAATGAGGCTTGATATCTGAGGTCGCACTGACCTCCTGGTTCAGTATAAGGGCCAGGGATGGACCCTCAGTGAAGCCTTCCCCAGAGCCTCAGGGTTCACCTGCCGATCCCAGAAGTTTCATTGTTTACCGCTCCCTGGCCCCCCCCCCCCATTTGTCATTGAAATGACACTGGAAGCTCACTCTGCCATTCTATGACTCCAGGCAAGGGGGTTCAGGCGACATATGGTCAAGGATGCTCTCCCCCAGAGCCTTTGAAGTCTAAGAGTCTTACAGACCAGTCACACCATTAGGCGGGAGAATGAAGAATCACATAGATTCAGAGATTTGTCAAAAGGTGATAAAAGGAAATTTTAAGTCAATATGTATATCTGAAAAATATTCTTTTATATGGTTAGTTAGTGCTAAACAGTGTCTTCAGAGTATACAACATTAGTCATGGTGGTTTGGGCATGAAATATAACCCCAAGCAGATCATATGCAGCAGGCTAGGGGAGGAAGCAGTGTCCATAATTAGGGTTCAGAAGAAGTGAACAGTTCATGAAGAAGCCAGTCTAACCAGTGAATTAATCTTTTTATTTATTTAAAAAACTTTGTGTGTATACTATATGTGTATGTGTGTTCATGTGTGTGGGGGTGTGTGCATATGCACTATGTGTGTATTTGTGTGTGTGCGTGTGTGTGCGTGTGTGTATGTGTGTGGTGTGTGTGTGTGTATGTGTGTGGTGTGTGTGTGTGTGTGTGTGTGTGTGTGTGTGTGTAGTGCACAGGTGTGCCTGTGTATAGAGACCAGAAGTTGACATCAGGTATCTTGCTCCGTCATTCTCCACTTTAATTTTGGAGAGAGCCTCTCACCAAATCTGCAGAGCACCAGTGTGGCTAAGCCGGCTAGCCAGAGGCCTAGACATCCCCTCTGTGCCACCATGTCTAGGCTTTCAGATGGGTGGCAGGGATCTAAACTCAAACTAGCCCTGGATTAGTTCATTGCTGGAGTCACAGGTGAATGAGACACAGTGAAGGGTGTTGAAAGTAGAATCTGATCGGAGGATGTGGGCCACTGGGGGGCGTGGCTTTGAAGGGTCTCTGTCTGGTTCCTGGCCACTGTGAGGTAAGCATCTCTACTATATTCTCCCCGTGCAGGCTTCCTGTCTCATTACACATGGGATCAGAACCAACTGAGCCAAGCGATTGCAGCTTCTTCCTCCTAGGTTGGCATGTTTGGTATTTTGCCACGGCGATGTAAAGCAGCTAAGTCATCAGTTGCCACAGCTGTCGCCCCCGCGTGATCTGTTTCTTTATTGGCACTGGAATGGTGGCATGCTCATTGAAAGATCAGTCTGTACCGGGCATTCACATCCCCTCGTTTCTTAGAAGAGCTCTCTGAAAGTCATAGGAATATAATTTCTAGCTTCAGAAAAAAAAGACCAAATTTCAGAGAGTTCAAACACAAGCTGCCTAAGCCCACAGAGTTGGGAGGTGGGAGACTGAGGTTGGAGAGGCGTCTGTCTAGCCACGGGTTCTTGAACCTGACAAAAGTACCAGGTGTGGCTTCCATCTTGTAGAGTAGGCCCTAAATCCAGTCAGACAGCAGTTGCTTGCTCTTATGAGATCCATGCTACTATGACACCAGCAGGAATGTCTCTTCGGGGCGGCCATTACTGTCACTCACAGGGTTTGCACAGCTGGGGAGACTGATGGTGACTTTTCTCCTCTGGTTGTGGTCACAGCACTTTCCAGCATGCAGAGGCTATGACATCATTACGAGGCCGGTATGACACCCAGTCAGGAGAGGGGAAGCGGGCATCAAGTTCCGCCCCTAACTGAGGAGCTTTTGGAAACTGAGGGCTTCTTGGAGAGGGAGATGTTGTTTTAGTTTAAAGGTGTGGCCCCTGGAGGGTTGACTGTGGCCGCACACCCAAGAGTGTACAGCTAGCATATACTAAACCCGATGGACAGAAACCATTGTTTTAGAAAGGACAGTGGGTAGGTGGGGGAGGGAGTCTGGGAGAATTTGGAGGAAGGGGGTGACTATGATCAAGACACATTTTATGACCCTTCTCAAAGAACTAATAAATTTTTTTTAAGAAAAATAAGTCTGACTCTTCAGGGCCAGGATTCATAACTCCTGTACTGCTTGGGGAAAAAAAACATGTTTTATACTAGGTCTTAAAAATTAAACATAGTAGGAGAAAAAAATTCCAGATGGCATCTGTCACTACACAATTCCAGAAATGTCAAATATCTGTTGTATACAGCCAGCAGGATCAAAAGAGCCCCCCATCCCCACCTCAGCCATAGGGTTTGACCACATGAGCCTTTCAGCATTCCTGGAGAAACTGAGTCTCAGCCTCTATGAGGCGCCCTTGGGTGTAGCTGGGCTCATCACTCAGGCTTGAGACAGCTCTGTCAGGGTTTTATTGAGCAGAGCTGCCTGCCGCCATATGCATTTAAATAATGAGCAGGGATCAATATCTGCCTGTGTCCACATTCTCTCGCTGATGGCCTGAGGAGGCCAGGCCAGCTCTACCACGGGCTTCAGCTACAGCCCAGCTCATTACAGCCGCGCAGCAGCTAAATTCTGCCCATCAAGAACCACGAGTGATATTGAGAGGGGTGGCAGGAAGGTCGCAGAGAATTCACAGGGATCTAAATCTTGAAGGCTGGTGAGATAATTGTGGCCATGTTTCCATAAACAGACACGCATCCATCACCGAGTCTTGTCTCGGTTCTGAGCAGGAACCCATGGAGGCCTGGCGGTTCTCAGAAGCCTGGCAGCTCTGGGGTCAAGTTTTATTTCTGACTCTTACGAGTTATGAGAGTCCACGAACGTCTTTTATTCTCTTGTCTCCTTCTATGTATCCCTCTCCATCATTTCTCTCCCCTTCCAGCCCCTTCCTCCATCCTCCCCTTTCTCTTCTAGTTCCTGCCCTCTCTCCTTCCCTCCATCTATATATCCTAATATATCTAGGCACACACACAAAATAAATTTTGTAAAGTGTGCTGATGTGTGTACGCTTAGCCCACCACTCCATAATCAGGAGAGAGCTCCCACAATGCTCCCTTGGACTGCCCCTCTACCTTTACTTCCAAAGACAGCTCTTTCTCTACCTTGACTTTGCTCTTCTATTGATTGCTTTTGCCTGCTTTGAGATTCACATAAACGGATCCATTTGGAGTATTCGTTTTTATGTCTAGCTTCTTTAATGTAGAGTAAGATCCAGGGGATTCACCCATGTTTAGTTCGGTGGGCGTCATTTACTTTTGATTCTTACATCATTGCCTGGACGTACCCGGATGCGGTAACCCTCATCCACCCTGTCCTCATATGTGTATGCGTCATGCAGCATGCTCCTAGGAACACAGGTGTTGTGTGGCTTGTCCCTGTGTCACATATACTGGCATTTCCGGTAGAGATGATGGGGAGCTTAGCTTCTGTCCTGAGAGCCTCAGTTTCCTCACTGAGAAATGGGGAACATCATGTCACTTGTCACTGCCTAGCCCTATGGACAGATACTCTGGCATGCAACAACTTTGAGCCTAGAGAACGCCTTTGGCTTGGCCTACTTCCAAACCCCTGCTGACTCTGCTTCCCTGCACAGTGCAGCTGGGTGGAGCAAACTGGGTATTGTTCATGGTTGTGGCAAAAAGGCCTGGCAAAAACAACGATAGAAACAAAAGGCTTCCTGGGTGGTGGCAGCACACGCCTTTAATCCCAGCAGGGAGGCAGAGGCAGGAGGGTCTCTGTGAATTCAGGGCCAGCCTGGTCTACAAAAGCTAGTCCCAGGATAGGCTCCAAGGCTACAGAGAAACCCTGTCTCGAAAAAATAGAAAGAAGGACTTAGTTTTGTCCATAGGTTGAGTGGGGAAGTCGACAGGAGTGTGTGACAGTTGGTCACATGGCAAGTTCAGCCTGGGATCCCAGCTAATAGGATGGGGATGGCCACAATCCACAATTTTAGGGTGGATTTTCCCACCTCAGTTAACCAAGGGGTGATCCTGTCAAATTGACAGTATCAACTATCACAGCATCTCCTCCTGAGCTTCACCAGGGAAGCATGGGTCTGGTACTCGCTACAGAGATGCTGTTTTAGTCAGGGTCTACTGCTGTGACGAAACACCATGACCAGAGCAAGCGGTGGAGGAGAGGGTTTATTTATCTTACTCCTCCACATCTTAGTCCATCACTGAAGAAGTCAGGGCAGGAACTCAAACACAGCAGGAACCTGGAGGCAGAAGCTGATGCAGAGGCCATGGAGGGTGGTGTTTACTGGCTTGCTCAGCATTCTTGTACAACCCTGAGATGTTCCCACCCACAATGGGCTGGGTCTCCCCCATCAATCAATAATTTTAAAAATGCCCCCCTACAGGCTTGCCTACAGACCAATCTTAGGGAGACATTTTCTCAATGGAGGTTCCCCCCTCTTTGATGATTCCAGTTTGTGTCAAGGCGACAGAGAACCAGCCAGTACAGATGCCAAGTTGAAAGTGGGCTTCTACAGATACTGGCCTAGGGGGCACTTTCTCATTAGTCACTTGCTTAATTTCATCTGGCTAAAGAGAAAGGCAGGGACGGCCTTCAGACCACAGTCTCCAGAGGACTCCTTTGTATGTTGGCATTCATTGTTTGAAATCTCCAACCCTCAGCTAGACAAAGCAGATGAACTTCTAAGGGGTGGGAGTAACGAGGTTTCAAAAGAATGCTTTCTCAAACATGAAGGGTCTCTATGGCCTCAAAAAGGCACCAGGTTCAGAGGAGGGTATGTGAGAATCCCCGGGCCCCTTCTCTGTCTCCAGGATGAAGCACTCCCCATGTTTGAACAGGATCTTGGGTGGATTCTGAGGGGACTGTTGTAAAAGCCAAGAGCCCATGTCAGTCATAGCATAAATCAAGGATAAATCAAGGATAAGTATAAAGGGGCTTTGTGCTTGGATGGTTGTGACACTCTTCAATTTCTCTCTGTCTCTGTCTCTCTGTCTCTCTCTCTCTGGAACCTCCCCCCAGAGCTGTAGACACAGGCTAGATGGTACCCAGAGCCACTCACCTTCTGAAAGTAATGGGTTGGTTTTTCATCTCCAAAACTAGTGTGTTGGACTTGGAATGTTTTCTTTCCCTCATTGGGACACAAAGGATTATTGGATCAGGAAGTGAAGGGCTTTTGCTGGCTTTGCTGACTGGTGTTTGGATCCTGGAAGACAATGGTAGCTGAAGTGTATAGAAGCCTCCAGATTTAACAGTATTAGGTAAAAGGGTTCAGATAACCGTCCTGTTTAGCTTCAGCTTTCAACTTGACACAGCCTAGAGCCAACTGAAAGGAGAGCTGCTGTCCAAGAATCATGTTCATGAGATTGGCCTGCATGGGGTGCTTGTCTTGCCTGCTAATTTACTAAGAAAGGCTCATCCCAAGGTGAGCAGTGTCAGCCCTGGGTAGGTGGTCTGAACTGTGTAAGGCAAGCATATGCCCGCCAGTGAGTAGCATCCTCCGTGGCTCCGGTTGCTCCTCTCTGGCTATGAGACAAGCTCCTCAGCTGGAAGTGAAGCCATGTGGACACTTCCGGGATTCAGACTTTGAAGTCATATGCCTCATCAAACATCACATTTACCAGCTGACAGTATCATCAAATAGCAATTTTTAAGGATTTCTCTATTCCATTTCATTTGTATGTGTATGTGTACATGCCTGAATTCATTTATGTCACTGGATGTGGGGGGGGGGGCAAGGAAACAAGGGATGTCTGATCTCCTGGAACTGGAGGCATAGGTGACTGTGACCTACCTGATGTGGGTGCTGAGAACCAAATTCTGATTTTCCACAAGAACCAATTACTTTGGGGCCCTGAGGTATCTCTCCAGGTTCTCAGACGACACCTTCTATTTACTTAACTGGCAGAAAGTAGAGTTGAGTGGACACTCTTCATCCATCTTCCTGGTATTTTCAGGACTGCTTCTCTCTGATTCCCAAGGTTGCAAAGCCCAGCTCTGAGATGGCCTCCTCCTTCAAGCAGATGGAAGGAACACCCACATCCTGAACTCACCTCAAACCAACAACTCTGTACGTGAAGAGTTGATTATTGACTTGTATGACCCCAGGTTTGATGGCAGTGGCAGGAAGTGAGCCCTTACTGTTTAGAAGGAGCTGCTCTGGGAGGCCACAGGCTTAGGTGCTGTTTGGGTAAGAAAGGCAAAATCAGCTTTCATTAAACAGAAATTATGTTGAATGCTACATGGGACGGGAAGAAGATACAACCAAGACTCCATATGGAGCCTTTATCATAAACTACCAAACAGGCTGTAGGAATGGGTACCAGCCTTTTGCTTTTGGACCACCAACCAGTTCCCATATCATGATATGGAGGCTTAGTATTAGTTTTAAATGCTTGATCTTAGCATAGGCTTGTTTCTGGCTAGCTTTTTTATTGTTTTTATCGAACTATACATTCTCTCCTACTCCCCTTCCTTCCTCCCCTCTCCCCTTCAGCCTTCTCCTTATCCCCATACTCCCAATTGACTCAGGAGATCTCATCTTTTTCTCCTTCCTAAGCGGATCCATGTATATCTCTCTTAGGGTCCTCTTTTCTGCCTAGGTTCTCTGGGGTTGTGGACTGTAGTCTGGTTATCCTTTGCTTTATATCTAAGTAGCTGCTTATGTGTGAGTACAACTATACTTGTCTTTGTGGGTCTGAGCTACCTCACTCAGTATAATATTTTTCAAGTTCCATCCATTTGCTTTCTAATTTCAAGATGCCATATTTTTACCACTGAGTAGTACTCCATTGTACAAATGTACCACACGTTCCTTATCCATTGTTCTGTTTGGGGGCATCTAGGTTGTTTCCAGGTTCTAGCTATTACAAATAATACTGCTATAAACATAGTTGAGCAAATGTCCTTGGTGTCTGATTAAACATCCTTTGGGTATGCATCCAAAAGTGCTATTGCTGGGTCTTGAGGTAGATTGAGTTCCAATTTTCTGAGAAACTGCTATACTGATTCCAAAGTGGCTGTACAAGTTTGCATTCACACCAACAGTGGAGGAGCGTTCCCCTTACTCGGCATCCTCTCCAGCATGAGCTGTTGTCATCAGTGTTTTTGATCCTGGCCATTCTGACAGGTGTAAGATGGAATCTCAGAGTTGTTTTGATTTGCATTTCTTTGATGGCTAAGGATGTTGAGCATTTCCATAATTGTCTTCCAACCACTTGAAATTCATCTGTTGAGAGTTCTCTGTTTAGGTCTGTACTTCATTTTTTAATGGGATTATTTGGTATTTTGGTGTCCAGTTTCCTGAGTTGTGTATTTTGGAGATCAGTCCTCTCTCAGATGTGTGGATGGTGAAGATCTTTTCCCATTCTGTAGGCTGCCATTTTGTCTTGTTGACCATGTCCTTTGCTTTACAGAAACTTCTCAGTTTCAGGAGGTTCCATTTATTAATTGTTGCTCTCAGTGTCTGTGCTACTGGAGTTATATTTAGGAAGTGGTCTCATATGCCAATGTGTTCAAATGTACTTCTCACTTTCTCTTCTATAAGGTTCAGTGTGGTTGGTCTTTAATCTATTTGGACTTGAGTTTTGTGCATGGTAATAGATATGGATCTATTTGCATTCTTATACATGTTGACATCCAGTTATACCAACATTTGTTGAAGATGCTTTCTCTTTTCCATTTTAAAATTTTAGCTTCTTTGTCAAAAATAGGATGTTCTTGTAGGTGTGTGGATTGATACCTGAGTCTTTGATTCGATTCGATTGGTCCTCCTCCCTTTTTTTTTTTATTCCAATAGCAAGCTGTTTTCATTATTGTAGCTCTGTAGCACAGTTTGAAGTCAGGGATGGTGATGCCTCCAGAAGTTCCTTTATTGTACAGGATTGTTTTGGCTAACCTGGATTTTTTGTTTTTCCATATGAAGTTGAGTATTATTCTCTCGAGGTCTGTGAAGGATTTTACTGGGCATTGCATTGAATCTGTGGATTGCTTTTGTTAAGATTGCCATTTTTACTGTGTTAATCCTATTGAAGAACATAGGGGATCTTTCCATTTTCTGATGTCTTCTTTGATTTCTTTCTTCAAAGTTATTGTTATATAGGTCATTTACTTGTTTGGTTAGAGTTTCCCCAAGATATTTTATGTTATTTGTGACTTTTGTAAAGGTGATGTTTCTCTGATTTCTTCTGTAGCTCATTTGTCATCTGTATGTAGGAAGGCTACTGATTTTTTTGAGTTAATCTTGCATCCTGCTACATTATTGAAGGTGCTTATTAGTTGTAGGAGCTCCCTGGTAGAAGTTTTGGGGTCACTTATGTATATTACTATATCACCTGCAAATAGTGAGAGTTTGACTTCTTTTCTAATTTGATCTCCCTTTGTTGTCTTATTGCTCTAACTAGAACTTCAAGTACTATCTTGAATAGATATGGAGACAGTGGACAGCTTCTTGTTCCTGATTTCAGTGGGGTCACTTTGAGTTTCTCTCCATTTAGTTCTATGTTGTCTATTGGCTTTCTGTATATTGCCTTTATTACGTTTAGGTATGTTCTTCGTATCCCTGCTCTTTCCAAGACCTTTATCATGAAGGGGTATTGAATTTTGTCAATTTTTTCCAGCATCTAATGAGATGATCATGTTTTCTTTTTCTTTCACTTTGATTATATGGTGGATTATGTTGATAGATTTTCATATGTTGAATCATCCCTGCATCTCTGGGATGAAGCCTACTTGGTCATGGTGGATGATTTTTCTTATGTGTTCTTGGATTCGATTTGCCAGTATTCTATTGAGTATCTATTGAGTATCAATGTTCATGAGGGAGATTGGTTTGTAATTTTCTTTCTTAGTAATGTCTTTGTGTGGTTTGGGTATGGGTATCAGAGTAACTGTAGCCTCATTACAGTTAAGAGTTTTGCAAAGTCCCTTCTATTTTTACTGTGTAGAGCAACTAGAGAAGTATTGGTATTAGTTCTTCTTTGAAGTTCTTGTAGAAATTTGCGCTGAAACCATCTGGCCCTGGGCTTTTTTTTTTGGGGGGGGGGGAGACTTTTGATGCCTGTTTCTATTTTCTTAGTGGTTATAGGTCTATTTAATTTGCTTATCTGGTCTTGATTTAATTTTAGTATATGGTACTTATCCAGAAAATTGTCCATTTCCTTCAAGTTTTCCAATTTTGTGGCGTGCAGGTTTTTGAAGTATGACGTGATGATTCTCTGGAGTTCTTCCATGTCTGTTGTTATGTCTCCCTTTCTATTTCTGACTTTGTTAATTTGGATATTTTTCTCTCTACCTTTTGGTTAATTTGGATAAAGGTTTGTCTGTTTTTTTTTTTGTCTCATTGATTCTTTGTTTCTAATTTTTGTTGATTTCGGCTCTCAACTTGATTATTTCCTGCTGCCTAGTCCTCCTGAGTGAGTTTTCTTCTTTTTGCTCTAGAGTTTTTAGGTGTTCTGTTAACTCACTAGTGTGGGACTTTTCCAGCTTCTTTAGGTAGGCATTTAGTGCTATGAACTCTCCTCAGCACTGCTTTCATTGTGTCTTATAGGTTTGGGTATGTTGTGCAGTCATTTTCATTGAATTTTAGGAAGCCTTAATTTCTTTCTTTATTCTTCCTTGACCCAGTGGTGACTTCTTTGATCACTGTTCAGTTTCCACGTGTTTGTGGGTTTTCTGCAATTAGTGTTGTTGGTGAATTCTAACTTTAAGTCATGATGATCTGATAAGATGCAAGAAGGCTATTCTAATTATCTGTTGAGATTTGCTGATTTGTTTTGTGACCGAGTATGTGGTCAGTCTTGGAGAAGGATCTATGAGGTGCTGAGAAGAAGGTATATTCCTTGTGTTTGGGTGGAATGTTCTATAGATGCCCGTTTTGCCATTTGAGTCATAACATCTGTTAGTTCCTTTATTTCTCTGTTCAATTTCTGTCTGGTGGGCCTGTCCAGTGGAGAGAGTTGGGTGTTGAAGTCTTCCACTATTAATGTGTGATTTAAGCTTTAGTAATAAATGAATTCATATTTAGTTTGAATGAGGTGACCTTGTATTTGGGGCATAGATGTTCAGAATTAAGGCTTCGTTGTGATGGATTTTTCCTGTGACTAATAATAATAATAAGAAATGACCTTCGTCATCTCTTTTGATTAATTTTAGTTTGAAGTCCATTTTGTTAGATATTAAGGTAGTTACAATAGATTGTTTCTTAGGTCCATTTGATGGGAAAATCTTTTCCCACCTCTTTACTCTGAGGTAATGTCTGTCTTTGTAGTTGGGGTGTGTTTCTTGTATGCAGCAGAAGGATGGATTCTGTTTTTGTATTCTTTCTGTTAGCCTTTGTCTTTTTATAGGAAATTGTGGGTCCATTGATAGTAAGAGATATTAATGACCAGTGATTGCTAGCTTCTGGGTTTTGTTGTTGTTGTTCTTGGTGGTGGTGGTATTGTATGTGGTTTCTTTTCTTTTGGATTTGCTTTTCTGTGGTTATCTATTTCCTGTGTTTTGTGGGTGTAGCTAACTTCCTTGGGTTGGAGTTTTCCCATCTAGTACTTTCTGTAGGACTGGATTTATGGATAGGTATTGATTTAATCTGGTTTGGTTATGGAATATCTTGTTTTCTCCATCTATGTTGATTGAAAGCTGTGGGGGATACAGTAGTCTGGGCTGGCATCCATGGTCTTTTAATGTCTACGTGATGCCTGTCCAGGGCCTTCTGACTTTCATCTTCCCATTCAGAAGTCGGGTGTGATTCTGATAGGCCTGCCTTTATATGTTACTTGGAACTTTTCCTTTGCAACTCTTAATAATCTTTCTTTATTCTGTATGTTTAGGGTTTTGATTATTATATGGCAAGGGGACTTTTTTTTGATCCACTCTAGTTGGTGTTCTATAAGCTTCTTGTATCTTCATAGGCGTATCTGTCTTTAAGTTGGGAAAGTTTTCTTCTATGATTTGTTGAATATATTTTCTGTACCTTTGAGCTGGACTTCGCCTTCTTCAATTCCTATTATTCTTAGGTTCAATTTTTTTCATAGTGTCCCAGATTTCCTAGATATTTTGTGTTAAGGATTTGCTGAATTTATCGTTTTCTTTGACAGATGTATATATTTCCTCTATTGTATCTCAACTCCTGAGATTCTCTCTTCTGTCTCTTGCATTCAGTTGTTTATGTTTGCTTCTATAGTTCCTGATCATTTATGCAGATTTTTTATTTCCAGATTTCCCTTGGTTTGTGTTTTCTTTATTGACTCTGTTTTCCCTTTCAAGACCTTAACCATTTATTTCACCTGTTTGACTGCTTTTTCTTGGTTTTCTTTAAGGGATTTGTTGATTTCTTCTAATTATTTGTCTTTTTTCCCACTTCTTTAAGGGATTTTTTCATTTCCTCGTTAAGGGCCTCAATTATCTTCATAAAGTTATTTCTTAAGCTTGTTTTCTTCTGGTTCATTTATGTTAGGATGCTCAGGTCTTGCTGTTGTAGAACCACTGGTTTCTGGTGGTGTTAAACTGCTCTTTATGCTGCTGAGTGTATTCTTACCGTGCTGTCTACCCATCTCTTCCTCCGATTGGAAGAGGTGTTTCAGGAGTGTCTCTTTTCCTCCAGTTGGTGCAGCTGGGGGCTGTGGCTCCCTTGAACATTCCTTCAGGTGTAAGCAGGGCAGAGCCTTCTGTAATCATTCTTCCAAGTGCCTATAGACCTACAGTTTAGATGGTTGCTCCTCTTGGTTCAGGCATGGCTATTGCTTTGAAGGTTGTTCCTCCAGTTGTGGTCAGGGTTGAGGGTGGGGCTCTGGTGGTCAGAGAATCTCTGGAGGCCACTGCTCTTGCTGTGACCCACTGTGGTGCTGAGATTTCCTCTCCCTGCAGCCTGGTGGTCTGCCTGCCATACTGTTGAGGCTCCAGGAAATCCTCCAACTGAATGGGCTGTGGGGTTTCTACAAGCCCTCAGACTGAATGTGGTGAGCTCCTGTCTCCTCCCACCTTATATTTCTCTCTCTAGCTGGCTCTTTTAAATTAAAATTTCCCGCTTCTTTTTACCTTTTGCCTCAGGGCTTATTACCTTTTCTTTCCTTCTGTATATCTTACTTTCACTGCTTCTCATGTCTGTCTGTCTGTCTGTCTGTCTTTTGCCTGGCTTCTTGCCCCAGGCATGTTCCTTGTTCTCTCCTCTCTTCTCTTCTTCCTTCTGAGCCCAGATTTCTACTTCTGTTTATTCTGTCTAGCAGCCCCACTTATCCCTCCTCTGCCTAGCTAGTGACTGTTCCTCTCTTTATTACATCAACCAGGTGCCTTAGGCAGGCAAGGTAAAAACAAATGCAACACAGCTTTACATAATTAAACAAACACAGCATAAGCAAAAGTAACACACCTTTGCCTAGTTACAATAATATTCTCCTACAGGGCAGCCCTTCCTGTTCTGCTCTACTTGGACAGTTGTCAACGCTGCAACAACTCTGTCATCTTCAAAGTTCACACTCAAGAGCCCCACAACAAAGTCACTTTAAAAAAAATCCTGTAGCAGGCTTTCTTTTGGCCACCAAGCAGCTCCAGCTCCCAAATAAAGACATGGAGAATTGATATTAGCCATGAATGCCCGGCCTTATCTTATGCTCATTTCTAACTATCTCATAATTTAGCCTGTTTTTTTCACCTACAATTTCCTCAGGGATTTTTACCTTTCTTTCATTCTGTATGTCCTATCACGTGTCTGGCTAGCTGGTGGCTGCCTGTCTGTATGGCCTGGGTGTCTCCTCTTTCCCTCCTGTTTTCTCTCTCAAGCCTAGATTTTCCCTCCTACTTATTCTCTCTGCCTGCCAGTCCCGCCTGCCCCTTTATCGCCTGGCTGTTAAGCTTTTTATTGGACCAATTAGGTGTCTTAGGCAGACAAAGCAACACATCTTTACATCGTTAAACAAATGCAGCATGAGCAAAAGTAACACACCTTTACACAGTTACATTCTGCAGCATAAACAAATGTAACGCATCTTTAGATAGTGAAAGTAACATTCTGCAGCACAAACAAATGTAACACACCTTTACATAGTTAAAGTAACATTCTGCAACATAAACATGTAACGAGTCTTTAGACAGTGAAAGTAACATTCTATCCCATAACAACAGTCAAACACAACATAATGTCTCAAATGAGGATCTCGGAGGTGACACTGCTCAGAAGGAAAGGGATCCTGGCAGTCAGGAGCCAGGGAATATTGAGTTTTACACCTCGCTCTGGCAGTCGGGAACCAGGAAACAGCACAGGTCTCAGTAAGCGTAGCATTTCCAACACTACTCTAGGGAAGGTTTCCCCAAAGTGACCCTCTGCTCCTGCAAACAACTGGGCTCTGGAGCTCTGGAGTGGAGCAACTCTGCTCTACTAGGGGGAGGTTTCCCCAGGGAAACAGGGTTACACCCCTGTTCTACTCTGCTCCATCTCCACTCTGGCAAAAGACAGTCTTCACCCAAACCTCACTCAAGAGGTTTACTGGGAGGAAAAAAAGTCTACCCTGCGTGAAAGAAGAGCAGCTCCAAACCGAACAGAACTTCTTAGGGGCAGTTTTCCCAGGGAGGAGAGGGATTGGCTAGTTTTTCCCTGCTCAGGGATTGGTTAGTTTAGCTGGTCATGGGCAGAGATGGTTGATCTCAGAGCCAAACTGTGTTTCTTTTAAAACTTTTTGGCTCTAGTTTTGAGGCCAGGGCATGTTCCTTTCACTGACTCTGGTTCTAGGGACAAAATATGTTTTTTTTGGCACTGGTTTTATGAGTCAGGGTGCATTTCTTTGGGTCTGGGTTCGGGGCTAAAGCATTTCTTTCACTGGCTTGGGTCTCCAAACCAGGGTGTGTTACTTTTACTGGCTCTGCTTCCAGAGCCAGGGTGGGTTTCTTTGGCTGGCTCTTTTACCCCACAGATTTAAGTTACTATGACAGAGTACCAGAAGAGAGACAGTTTGGTCAAGGACAGCCTATTTCAGGAAGGGCATATTTCAGTTTAAAATCCAAAAGGACACAGTTCGTCTTGGTGGGGAAGGAATGGTGGCAGGAGCGAAAGGCTGTTGGTCACATTACATCCTATGTCAGAAACCAGAGGGTGAACAGGAAGTAGGACCTCAAGGCCCGCCCCTCTGTGACTCACTTCCTTCTCAACCATTCCAAAAGGAGCCATCATCTGGAGACCAAGTATTAAAAACAATAAGTCTGTGGGAGAAATTTCACTTTCAAAGCACCATGGAAATTTTGTGTGGGCTGCGTGCATAGCTGCTTCAGGAGCATGCGGCCTGCAGGCATGGACACCGAAGTTTTAGTCCACATCTCTTGTGAGTCTGTCCTGAACTTCAAGGCCATTTTCCTGCAGCTGCATAGATACTGGCACTTGGCTACCTCTCAGGCACTGGGGATTTTAAGGTCTAAAATGAAATTTCATTGTTTCCTTATTATTTGATTTAAATTTTCCTTCCTGTAATGTTCCTTAGCTAGACACCCAGGAGAGTCCAATCTATGCCCCTCCTCTCCTCTCCTTTCTTCTGCTCTCCTCCCTTCTCCTCTCCTCCCCCCTCCTCTCCCTCTGACTCCTTGTATGTATCCTTGGTTATTTCCTTCCTCTCCAACAGCTCCATATTTCTTTTTATCTGACTTGAAACCACCGACACTCCTCCACAGCAAGAGGCTTAAATTATCCCTAGAGAGACCTACCATTCTAGGGAGAGGAAGTTTGCTTGCTCTCAGCATCCATCTTGACCTCAGGAAAGCTTCTGTAGCCACCACGATCCATCCACTAAACCCAGGGGATTGGGGGACCTGGAAGGAGAAGGGGTGAATAGAAAATATAAGAAAGGGGTTCTTGACTTAAAATCCCACCAGAAAATGCCCACAGGAGTCCAAGAGGCTGGAGAGATAAAAGGAACCTATGTCCCCTATCACTGTCTGGGTAAGAGGGTACCAGGAACCAGGGCACTGGAGAGCACATTGAGGCTGTGAATGCCCTTCATCGTAGGGGCCTCAAACGGAGGCTGGTTAGGCTGAATGATCGTGATTGGATTATGGTAGGCTCTGAGTCAGATGTGAGTTCTCAAGGCAAGACAGACAGACAGATAGACAGACAATAGATATATAAATCATCAATAGATAGATAATAGATATGTAGATGATAGATAGTTGATAAATAGATGATAGGTAGATAATGTATAGGTAGCGGCAGGTAATGATAGATGGTAGAAAGATAGACCGTAACTAGTAAGAGGGGTTTTGTTTCAGTAGTAGTTACTATTTATATTCATTTATCTACTTTGTGGAGCTGGAGAGGAACACGGGGCCTCTGATTGTGAAGCAAGTGCTCTACCACGAATCCACCTCGCCACCCCATGAAGCCGCTGTGAAGGAAGGGTATTCTGCCAGCTCTCCTGTCCCTCCGTGTCCCTGTTTCTACCTGTGTTCTCAAGTGACTGAGTAAGGGCTGCTTTCCAATCAAGCTCCAAATCTCACTTTCCCCAGTATCCTACCCCAAATCTTTGGCCCTCACACTCCCCTAGGTGTCTCAGGGGTTGAGTCATTTTCCAGAGCTAAACCCGCTTCTGTGGGTTTTTCCTTCACTTGACTCTGTCCCATGCCCCTCCTACACGCACCTCAGGGCTTTGCCGGTCCCTGTCGCTGTTCCTTTTCTATGGGCACACGTTCATCCCTCAACAGGTTGAGCAGCCCCCTTTGCCTGTATTCTTGGAAACTGGAATGGAAAGAAAGGCACTAGGAGGTGACAGTCTCATCCTAGGCTGTGCAGCAAGAGGAAAGGCTGACCAGTGTCCATCATTCTCATTCCATAGCAATAGAGAGACTCTGTCAAAAAGCCTGAGCCTAGAAAGGGCTGGAGCGTGGCACACAGGGAAGCTCTGGCTTCTGGGGGGCTGGGCTTTTCTGTGTGCACCACTTGGAGAGTTCAGCTTCCACATTTGAAGCTGAGCAGTGAGTTTGGGCTCTTTTTTTCTGGTTTCTCTTTTCCGGTTTTGCCATTTTCCCTCTGGTGTACCAAACCTCTATTGAGCAAAGCTGGGAGTGTCTCCCCTGAGAGGAGGGAGGAAAGGCCCAAACTTTTTCCCTTTTGCTGCTTGATTTGGAATCTTTCTATACAGCCCAGATGTGAACCTCTTGCCCCATCCTCCACAGTGTTGACCTGGTAGGTGTGCACCGTCATGCCAGGCTGGGGAAAATACATGTTTCTCTCTGAGAACTGCCTGAGGAAATAAAAAGCTTATCTTTCTGAGATAATGGCAGTTCCTGACCAAAAGAGGATCCATCCATCATCTGTCTGTCTGTCTGTCTGTTGTCTATCTACCTATCATCTCTATCTATCTATCTATCTATCTATCTATCTATCTATCTATCTATCTATCTATTATCTATCTATCTGTCTTCTGTCTGTCTGTCTGTCTATATCTATCTATCTATTATCTATCTGTCTATCTATCTATCTATCTATCTATCTATCTATCTATCTATCTATCATCTATCTATCTATCTATCATCTATTTATCATGGATGTGATGACAGTTATAGTAGTGATGGTTGTGGTATAGTGGTTATTGTGGGGATAATGGTGGTGGCTGTGGTTGTGATGGTTCTGGCAGAGGTGACGACAGTGGTGGAGGTGACCGCGGTGGTGATGGTGGCTATGGTAGAGGCCATGGTGGTGGTGATGTTTGTGGTGGGATAATAGTGATCTGATGGTGACAGCGAGGGTTGTGTTGGTGGTGGTTGTGGTGGAGGTGATCATGGTAATAGAGATTACAAGCCATGGTGGTGGTGGGGGTGATGGTGATGGCCATTCTTTCATGGGGCCAGTGTCTCCCAGATGCTTGACTCCATTAATGTAACCAAGTTTGTAAGAATCTGGTGGAACCATACATCTTCCTCAAACTCTCCCAGGGTGGAAGGAGAAGCCACTCTGGTTGGGTGACCTCTGTTACAGCAAAGAAGGCACTTGAGACATATTTTTTCAGGGACCATTGGAAGGAAGGAGCAAAATCAGACTCCAGACACCTGCTTGTTCTAGCCCTGCTGGAAGACATACTTCCAACTGGCCTTTCCCACCCAGCCTTACCATCCCTCAGCCTCCACGTCTCCATTGGTCAAATAATGCTGAACTTTTCAGTAATGACAATAAGTTGATAAAATCATGCATGCAGAGTGCACAGCACAGTCTGGACACAAACTATGCACCAAGTCTTGGCATCGATCGCATAGAAATGAACCTCTCAAAGGGCCCCATTGTAGGACTGCACGAAAGGGGGCAGAGGAGATAAAAGGAGTTTACGTCGGCAGTTGCGTCAGCTGGGGCCCCAAACATGCTGAGCGCTGTGCCAACTACAGCATCGTTTAGTCCTGAGGTCCACAAGTGGAAATAGAACTGTGTGCCGGTTGGTTTTTATCTGTGCAACACAGTCACCTGGGAAAAACTTCAACTGATTCTGCCTCCATCAGATTGGCCTGTGGGGTGTTTTCTTGATTAATGATTGATGTGGTGGGGGATAAAGGAAGAGTATTTCAGGACCACTTGCTGGCCCAGTCATTGGGGGGATCATCAGTGAAGTGGGTGCTTCTGTGACTGACAGTCCGGTGAGGGGCTCACCAGGATGCAGCAAGCAGCCCTGCCCAAGTCTCTCTCACCTAGCCCTTCTATGCAGTCCTCAAAGTGACCTTCTTCAGCCTGGGGATAGAACCCAGGACCTCACACGTGCTAGGCAGATGTCGGACCACTGAGTCATACCATACCTGCAGTCTTAGTTGCTCCCAACCACATGCATGTACATGTGTGTGAGGTCTGGGCCAAGCTGGGGTGCCTTGGCGAGGGTGTTTATGGAGGTGCCGTCTCCTCCATCCTGAGAGGATCATATTGTTTACACCTTTGTGTCTGCAGGGGTCCAGCTTCAGATGGATTAGCCATTTTCAAAAGAGAATCAAGGAGCAGCAAAGAGAGAGAACACAACCAGCTTCTCCCGCTGTCTGCGAGCGGACCAAATGCACTCTGCACTTGGTTTCCCTGGGCAGCCAGGTTTGGCAGCTTCTAATTCAGAGTCAAAGCTGCAATGGAAATTTAGGGTCCTCACACACTCCCTCAGCAAGCGGCCCGACAGATTTCCAGGGTGCATTCTGCCTGGGACCTCCTGGCTTGGCTAGGGCTTGAAGGGAACTGAGAGAGGAAAGGAGGGAGGGAGGGAGGGAGGGAGGGAGGGAGGGAGGGAGGGAGGGAGGGAAGAAGGCCTTTTCCCTCCTTTTTTTTTTTGGCCTGTGCTGTTGTGTATGTGCCGAGTCTGCAATGAGTCTGCGGGAAGTGGGTTGGCACTGGCAGGATAATTATGTAATTACAAGCAGTCATGGAGGAAGACTGGGCACGCCAAACGGTGGTCCTGCCAGCTGGAAGAGGCCCTCCAGTGAGGGATCTGTGGCTGGCTGTGGAACTCGGCGCTTATGTTTTGGCTGTGCACTTGAGAAAGCACAGCTTCACCCTCTCTGTTTTTGTTTTTCTCTCTCCTTTCTCTCTTCGATTTCAATTTCAGAAGGGGGAGGACTTGGTTGTGAAACTCTCCTGGCCCCTTTTCAGGTCTGTGGAGGAGCAGGGAGCAGGGCAGGCCTGATTCTCTATTCTCTGTATGGAGGACACCATGTGGCTATGGAATGGAATAAAGGCACCCAGGAGGTGGACTGGTGTTAAGGGACATGGGAGGAACACCTTTGGCATGCTGAAGTTGCTCTGGGCCCCACTTTATGGGTATGATCCCAACCGAGGTCCTGTTATTTCCCCGTTTGGGCATCAATCAGGATGGACTATTGCAGAGGCTCACAGGAGGGCTAGGTGGAGGGTCGGGTGGAGAGCTGAGTATCAGGGAGGAGGATAGAGACTTGCGGAGACATTTTTCTATTTCACCTAATTTCAGTCCAGTTGAGGACAGCCGCTCAGTGGCATAGCCAGGTTTTCTGACACTGTGGCCAGAGCTCATGTCTTATCTCTCTTGCTTTATTTTCTCCATATCTATTTGAAGGTTCTAGGTCCCCGCCCCCGAAATCCTCCCTCCCTGGGTTTAGGTGCCTGAATGGAATCAGGTATGGCGATCACTCCTGACCTTATGGAAAGAGCCAGATGTTCCCAGGTCACAATGGGCTGAGCAGACTCGGGGTCGAGAGATATTCAAAACTAGAAATGGGGCCGAGGGTGTGACTCACCTAGAGTGCCAAGGCCTTGCGCTCTATTCCTAGCACGGGAAAAACGAACAGAAAATGGGCCGTTGTAGCCACCATAGCCCCCTATGACTTGGTGAAGTCTGTGATGTGAGCCCTTCAGGGCCATCGTTCATTGTGGAGCTTTGGGTAGGGCTAGTGTGGGGTCACATTTGCATGACATCAAGGGACAGCACTGGGCATGCGGCCTACTTCTCTCCATCTGTGAGCTGGGGTGATGCCTGTGACCGAGAAGGCTGGACTGTGACAATGTTGAGAGACACCCACCCTGGGGCCTTGAGGAAGCATGGCCGTGAGCCCCTAGCTGCACCTCTTTCCCCGCGACAGAGTTGAAGTCCTTGTCTTCAGCTGGTTTCCGGCTCATTTCGTTGGGCACAACTTCTGCTTTCTCAGTGTTATTTCCTGGGGTCACAACATCCCTTGTAGGGAACAGCTTCCTCTTGTTGAGAACCCTGATATCTCTTCGTTCTGGTGGGACTCTTTCCTATACCCAGACGTGTATATGTGTGTGTTTACATGTGTGTCTCATGTGTGTGTATCTGTGTATGCATGTTTGTATGTCTGTAGTGTGTATGTGTGTATATATGTTTGTTTGTATATATGTAAGTATGTATTTGTAGCTGTGTGTGTTTGTGTGTGTGTCTCTGTGTGTATGTGTGCACATTTGTGTGTGTATTTGTGTATGCATGTTTGTATGTCTGTGTATGTAGTGTGTATGTGTGTATATATGTGTTTGTTTGTATATATGTAAGTATGTATTTGTAGCTGTGTGTGTTTGTGTGTGTATCTCTGTGTGTATGTGTGCACATTTGTGTGTGTATTTGTGTACGCATGTTTGTATTGTATGTCTGTGTATGTAGTGTGTATGTGTGTATATATGTGTTTGTTTGTATATATGTAAGTATGTATTTGTAGGTGTGTGTGTCTCTGTGTGTATGTGTGCACATTTGTGTGTGTATTTGTGTATGCATGTTTGTATGTCTGTGTATGTAGTGTGTATGTGTGTATATATGTGTTTGTTTGTATATATGTAAGTATGTATTTGTAGCTGTGTGTGTTTGTGTGTGTATCTCTGTGTGTATGTGTGCACATTTGTGTGTGTATTTGTGTATGCATGTTTGTATGTCTGTGTATGTAGTGTGTATGTGTGTATATATGTGTTTGTTTGTATATATGTAAGTATGTATTTGTAGGTGTGTGTGTCTCTGTGTGTATGTGTGCACATTTGTGTGTGTATTTGTGTATGCATGTTTGTATGTCTGTGTATGTAGTGTGTATGTGTGTATATGTTTGTTTGTATATATGTATGTGTGTATTTGTAGGTGTGTGTGTGTGTGTGTGTGTGTGTGTCTGGGATACATGCTACCTGCCATGGACTAGGTTTATTGCCCTTTGTAAATTCTCCATTATTCCCCCTTTGAAGTCATAGTGATGGAATGGGAAAGACTAGGGATGTTCTAAAGGAGGCGTGGCCAGCACAGTCCTGCAGCTGCTCAAAGTTCTGCTCTCTGGCTGCACAGAGGAAGACAGTTGCTGACCCTGTACAACT
The DNA here is from genome assembly GCF_903992535.2 of Arvicola amphibius. NCBI lineage: Eukaryota > Metazoa > Chordata > Mammalia > Rodentia > Cricetidae > Arvicola > Arvicola amphibius. The sequence continues at coordinate 118,071,005 of NC_052056.1, forward strand.
GAGAATGACCTTGAGCCCTTCCCCGGAGCCTCCCAGACCTGGCTTGTGTCTGTCTCTCTGACTTCATCTCCATCCCCACCTCCCCAGGCTCACTCTGCAGCAGCAGCTGCAGAGGCTTTCTTTCTGTGTTGACGGGCTATATCTGTTCCCACCCCAGGCCCTTTGCACCAGCCACTTCCTCGGTAAGACTGCCCATCCAGAATTCTTTCTGTAACTGATCTTTCTGATTGTTTAAGGTCGCTGCTCAATGCCCTTGCCTTAGAGAAGCCTCTTGGGCTAACCCTATTTCAGGAAGTCCCCAATACTTCAGATGCTGCCTATCATATCGAATTAATTTATCTGCATTCTAGTAGACACCACACATGATATGAAATCTCGCTTGTTTATGGCCTCATCTCATTACTGAGGACAGGGACCTTGCATGTCTTATTCCCAGGCAGAGCTCCAGCAGCCTGGGCGATGCTGGATGTTCAAGAAATATTCTTTAGAGAGATGGGACCAGTGAGGGTCCATTGCACACGAGAGTGTGGGAGGTGACTAGAGCAGGGAGAAAATTCGGACACAGAAACTAGTTACAGAAAGCATGTGTATCGGATGCTGTGTGCAGAGCTCTGACTAATAGCGGCAGGCCTGGAGTGGGGGCTGGAGCTCTGAGCTTTCCTGCAGGAGGTGATATTTGAACCAGAAATCAAGAGTGCGGAGAGGGGGCTGGAAAGAAGCTCAGGGGTTAAGAGCGTTTGCTGCTCTTGCAGACGACCAGGGTTCGGCTCTGTGCACTCTGGGCAAAACTTTGGGGCTTGAATCTCTCATGGGAATTTAACAGGTTCAGATACCAAAGCAAGAGCAGGGAGCTGCAGGGAACTGGGCTTCAACCTGCCACTGAATAGCCCCAGGATTGTATTAGTCAGCTGTTGCTGTCTAACAAACAGTCCCAACTCTTAGTGGAAATTACAAGAACTTTTTGACTCATAAGCTTGTGAATGCTGTACTGATTTAGGGCAGACTCTGGGGCCTTTTGTGAGTCAGTAGACAGTTTCTGGGACAGTCGGGGGTGACTGGGATATGGTGACTCAAAACTGAGTCTCCCTTTCACACCATGCCGTCTCTGCAAGTTTTCTAAGCCTGAGCATATAGTCACTGTGTCTCGCTCTGAAGGTCAAAGCAAATCCAAGGTTCAGGTGGTTGAGAATTCAGGTTCAGGAGGTTGAGAAGATTCACTTCTTAGTAGGAGATAGCTGCAAAGCATCTAGGGAAATGACTGCAGATTTCTGAGCTCAGGCTCCAGAGAGTGTGCAAGTGTCTTTACAATGTTACCAGGCTGAGTCATCACCATCATGGCTGCAGCATCGGTTACCATGGTGATCGTCGTATGATGCACAGGTCATAGTCAGTGGCAAAAGAGAGGAGTTGGGACTTGATTATCAACAGATCCAGCTTAAGCCAGTTGGTGTCTGTTGTGGGCTTCCATTTCTAGACTGTAAAATGGGCTCACAGCTTCCTGTCCCTCCACTGTTATATGAAATATGAGCCCGTATCCTAAGTTGCTGTGTTCTTCCTAGACCCTGGCAGAGGCACAGAGTCCCAACTTTACTGATAAGGAAACAGTATCCAGGAAGACCCCAGAAATGCAGACGGCTGTGGGAACACCAGAAAGAAATCGGAATATCTGTGATTATTGGTGAGTTCCCCTAAATTCCAGAAAAAGCCAGATGCATGAAACCCCTGGCTTGTCCCTCTAATCAGCAGATGCCTTCTGCCGGGTTCTCTGACTTTACAATTCAACACCCACCCTCGTGGTGGTGTGGTGGGCAATGGTTTTCAACCTTCCTATGCTGTAACCCTTTATTTAATACAGTTCCTCACATTCTGGTGACCCTCCCCAACCATAAAATTATTTTTGGTGTTGTAATTGTGTAATTCATAACTAATTTTGGTACCATTGTGAATCATAACCTTTGGAGATAGAACGTTGGGGATTTTTGTTTGTTTGTTTGTTTTTTGTGGGTTTTGGTTTTTCAAGACAGGGTTTCTCTGCGGCTTTGGAGCCTATCCTGGAACTAGCTCTTGTAGACCAGGCTGGCCTCGAACTCACAGAGATCTGCCTGCCTCTGCCTCTCGAGTGCTGGGATTAAAGGCATGCGACACCACGGTCCAGCTTAGAACATTGTTAAATGGGTCATTAACCACTGATCGAAGGTGACCCTGTACTTAGGTCCTCATATCGGCCCCTCTCCCTTGACAACAGCTGAGATGACAATGTTTTCAACCGATAGAAAAAGGCAATGGGGATGATCCGTCATGTGACCACACAGTTGCATCAGCCTCTGTCCTAGACTTCAGTCTCTGTGTTGGAGTCCAGCAGGAATGGAAGTTACCTGCAGAGGTGACACATGGCAGGGAACTGTGGGTGGCTTCTAGGGCCGAGGAGGACCCCAGTCTTACACCCACAAGTCATCAGCTCCTGCCACAACCGTGCAAACACGAGGACATCTGCCCAGCTGCAGGGTCTCAGCAGCCTTGGGAGACTCTGGGCAGAGAAGGGCTGCTCTGCTGTGTTGGGGAGAGTTTAAGATGCGCATGGGCCCTTGTGAGCCTCCCAGGGCACAGTTCCTTACACAGTAGCAGAAAGGGCCCCTCGCTGGTGATCTGGCCATTCGCTCATTCGCTGCTTAGGCTTCATCTCATGAAATTCCAGTCCTGAGTTCCAAGAACTGCCACCTAGCATCTCTCTCTCTCTCTCTCTCTCTCTCTCTCTCTCTCTCTCTCTCTCTCTCTCTCTCTCTCTCTCTCTGGTGGAGTGGAGGTGGAGGGTGGGATTTCTACCTCCTAGGCTTGACCTCACATGCATCCCTTTGTCACTGAACAAATTTCTCACTTTTTTGGGGTCTTGCTTTCTTCATCTCCAAGATGGGGCTGAGGAGAAATGTCTCTCTCACAGGACGGTGTTACATGAGGTCATATGACCAGCTAGCGTGGGTAAAGAATTAGAAAGGACATCTAGGTGGATGGTGCTTTAAAATGTCACGGTGCTATATAATGTTGGTTGATAGGCTGCCCATCTTACAAATGGGGAGACTGAGGACTATCAGCAATCCGTGGCTTCCTTGAGGTCCCACCTGTGCTAAGGGACTTGCCCCTGCCTTTCTCCTTCATGGAGCTTTATAGACTGGTCACTACTGGCTCACCTACAGGATTCATCTTGCCCTGACAGTCTCCTGTCTGACTTTTCCATTTCTCCTTGTCACATTTTATTTATTTACTTACTTTTTTTTTTTTTTGAGACAGGGTCTCTCACTTGACCTAGAACTTACTAGGCCAGCTGGCCAGCCAGAGAGCCTCCACCTCCCTAGATCTGGGAATACAAACTTGCCCTGACTATTTCATTTGGTTCTAGGGACTGAAGTGAATGTCATGCTTGTGTGGTAATCATTTTACTGCCTGGGCCCTCTCTCCAGCCCTCTTTTTTTTTTTATTTTTTATTTTGAGACAAGTTTTCATTCTGTATCCCAAGCTGGCCTCGAACTTGTAATCTGTCCAAGTGGCTGGGGTTAAAGGTCTCACCGCCAGGTCCAGTGATTAGGGCACGTGTGGTCCAATCTCAGAGCGCTGTCCCCTGATCTCGTAGGAAGCCAATGCAGTGTTGTGCTATGCAGCCGATGCAGTGTTGTGCTATGCAGCCGCCCCCATCCACGTGGCTCTGTCTTGCCTCTGTATCTGGCTTGTTCTGTTCATGGTCTGAATAATTCCGTTCACCTGCTCCCCATGATCCAGTCTTTCTGATCTTCCCTGCTTGGGGCTACCTCCTTCCAGAGCTCGAGTGTCCTCTCTGAGGCTGGTCTACCATAGAGATCACCACAGCTTCCCTGGCATCAGGGAACCATGCGTGTTTCCGAATATGCAGGTCTTAGCTCGGCTTGCTCATGGTTAGAGCCATGATCAGGGTACCAAAGAGCCAACCCTCCCCCAGGAGGACTTCAGAGGTTAGCAAAATCTAGACCTATTTATACCTTGCACTGTTCAGAGCTTAGAGAGGCATTTGCAGTGCCCATTGCATGTAGACTCTGTTGCTAGGAGATACACAATAGTCTCACAGAAGTCCAGGGATTCCTTGAGATATTAGATTTTTTCTTGTCTTTGTGCTCTTTCTGCAGGCAGGTCCTCAAACAATGTTTGTTGAGTGAATTACTAATTATTCCCATGGATGGAGCTAGCAACACAGTGCAGAGACTTCCCAATATCACCTAGACTCTAAGATCCCCAAGTCAAGAGACTGAGTTAGGATCTATTTTGTATCCCGTGCCCGCCCCCGGCACCAAGGGCCAGTACATAGTAGGCCCTCAAGTTAGGATCCACCTTGTATCCTACCTGCCCCTCTCCGCCAAGGGTCGGCACATAGTAGGTCCTCAGATCCCACTTGCCCTTGATCAAGTAACCCAAGCTTCACAGAGAAAAGTTGCACGGCCTTTGTCCCCCCAGGGCCTGTTTTCCATCCAACCCCCATCCACAGCCTCTGCTGAGTTCTTTTCGCTTCTGTGGTTGGAAGCCAGTCTCTGAACATTGTGCAAACACGGTTTTGTGTGGTTGAAATGCATTTTTAAAATGTCACTAATTACTCAATAGTCTGTGACCACTCTTTCAGGGTTATAATTGGTCTGTCGTGTAAATAGCTAATTAGGGGCCTTGAAGAATGGGGCAGATGGGAGGCCCAAGGCCCTCTGACTGTTTCTTTCTCTCCAAGCCCCCATGGGAGACCCTAGGGTCCCTTTTGTCATTGGCTGGAGGAGGAGGGACATTCTCAGGCTGTAGCAGGGACTCTACTCCTCTGACCTCCTAGGACAAGCTGGGGCCAGTACATATCCACACCCAAGGAATTCTCAGGCCACCAAGTTTAATGGGAACCAACTGTCCGGCCCCTCCACCCACTCTGGTGCCCAACATAGCTTACTCCTTTCCAATCCAGACGGTTCACATGTGTGACACGCATTGTGCCAGCTGGCCTTTCTCCTAAGTAGCGGGGCTGTTCTGATTTTGTCCTTCCCCTGAGAGCATCCACAGTTGATTCTCTGGATGCAGAGCTCACCTTAAAGCGTTCGGCAGAACCCCCCACCCACATCTGCTTTCCTCCCTCTTGGTCTCTTAAACAACAGGATGGCTTTTCATTTGCTCTATAGCGAAACACAATGTTTGGAGACAGTGAGCGGGAATAGATACTTGGCACCAAGCCTGACCACCTGAGTTCGCCCCCCAGGTCCTACATGGTGGAAGGAGAGAACCATTTTCCTGTAGCAGCTTACGCAGCTGGTACACAAGTGCACACAAGTGTGTGTGTGCATACAAACATGTAGAACATGGTTTGTTTTGCGTTTATTTACTTATTTGTTTGGTATGTGTGTGGTGGTCAAAGGTCAGATTCTGGTGCTGTCTGTCCAGAGTGGCCCACCTTGAGTTTGGTCTCTTACTAGCCTGAGGCTTGCCCATTAAGATAGGATGGCTGGCCAGCGAGCCTCAGGGTCCACCTCTTCACTACGAGGACTCTAAACTCAGGCCACTGTACCTCACTCTGGCTTTTTTTTTAAAAAAAAAAAAACAAAAAAAAAAAACATGGTTCTGGGGGTTGAACTCAGGCTTTTATGTGTGCAAGGGAAGTGCTATGCGAAAGCCCCGGGCTGCTGCTCCCAGCAAGGATGATTTCCACTCCAGTTTTAGTCTCGGATGGTTTCATGCATGCATACAAGGATTTCTGTCATGTTCACGCCTCTCATTGTCCTCCTCCTCCTGCTCACTGCTTCCTTCTCGTGTGACCTCCTACCTTCACACATCCGCTTTGTGTGTGACCACTGAGTTTAACTGAAGTTGCTTGTGTGCCCGGCTGAGCGGTTACTTACTGGCCCACGGGCACCTTCTCAGTGGCCATACGCTGTCCCAGAGGCACTAAAAGCTGGAACAGGGTCCCGTGTTTCCCGTGGCATCTTGACACAGGTGCTTGGTTCCATTGTAAGGTTTATACAGAACACATTTTTAGTGACTTAGAAGAGCAGGGTTGTACCAGAGTTATAGGTAAATAACAGCCCTCCTATGATATTCTGGGGATTCTGAAGCCATGATAACCATAAACAAGGCAACCAACAGCTTTTCGCCTGCGGGTTGTTTTGTTTTTATTTGAGTCATGGTTTCTCCATGTAGCCAAAGGCAGCCTGGAATGGGAAGTCCTCCTGTCTCAGTCTCCTGAGTGCTGGGATTATAGATGTATACCATCTTACCCCATTGTCTATGAAGCCAAGATTTGGGGAATACCTTCCTTCCTTCCTTCCTTCCTTCCTTCCTTCCTTCCTTCCTTCCCTCCCTCCCTCCCTCCCTCCCTCCCTCCTTCCTTCCTTTCCTCTTTCCTTCCCTGTTTCCTCTCTCTCTCTCTCTCCCCCTCCCTCTGTGTATTTCTTCTACATTTTTTTGTCTGAGAGCTGTGTTTTTATATCATTTCAACCCTCCTCCCTGCCCCCTTCCTCCATGTCCCCATCCCCTCTCAAATTCACAGCTACTTCTTTAATTATTATCGTTACATACATCTTCATGTGTGACATGCATATATATACATACATATATATATATCAATAATAATATGTATGCATGCAGCATGTTGAGTCTATTTAGTGTTGCTTGTGTGTGTATGTGTGTGGGGTGGTCACTTGGAACTGAGTGACCTGCTGGGGAACCTGAGCCTGCAGAAGACTGGCTTTAGAGCCAGGACATCCACTCCAAGGCTGTGCCCTTCCATTTATCACAAGGAAGTCACAGCTGCGAAAGCTCAACAACATGGCCGCCTACACAAGGCCTGCACAAGGTAACAGCCCCAGCTGATGTCCAAGCACAGAAGTTAAGAGCATTGGGTGATCTTCCAGAGATTCTAGGGTTGATTCCCAGCACCCAGATGGTGGCTCCACCGTCTGTCACCGCAGTTCCAGGGGATTCACAGCACCCTTTTCTGGTCTCTTTGGGCACCAGGCAGGCACGTGGTGCACAGACATACATGTAGGCAAAACACCCATAAACATAAAAATAATAAAACAATTAAAAATTTACCCTAAATTTAGTTCTATTATAATTTTCTTCTTCCAGCCTCCCCGCATCCCCTCAGCGTCTCCTGGCAACTGAGTCCAGTTCCTGTTGCCAGGAGAGCATGCATGTGGGGCCATCTCCTGGAGCCAGGGTGAGAGCTACCTGTGGGAGAGCGCTACAGTATGGTTCTCCCTTGCCAATAGCCCCTTGGTAAGGGCTGGGCTTGGCGAGCCCCACCCCCATCTAGGCTGGAATTCTCTTTTTGAAGGGTTCTTGAAATTACAAAGCCCAAATCAGAGACATTTTAAGAATCTGAATTCATGTTGTTGTTATTGTTATTTTCTGGGGGTTGTTTTTGCTCAGATACCATTCCACATGGTGCCTTGAGGTTTCTCTCCAGTTTCATCCCCAGGAAAAACAACATATAATCCTTCATTCATTCACTTATCCATTCATTCACCGTCCATTGACCACCCGCTCACCCCAGGCCTCACCTGCCTGTTTTTCCAGGTAGAATAATGGAAATTTCCCAGCTGGGAGTCAGGATTCACAAAGAGCTGAAACTGTGATACCTCCCCAGGGGCCTCTTGACTCTTTGGAGGAGGTGCCCAGTGACCTGGTATTTTCAAGGTGCAAGTCAGCAGCCTGCATCCAGGAGACAGGCCGAAAGCACCGCTTGCCCAGCCGGGTGCAGTAGATGCTCAGGTGTCCAACGGAGCATTAAGCCCTTGGGCTCCTCACTCTTGCTCAGACAAACCTTTTACACTGGGCACGAGTGCCCATAAATAACAGACCAACCTATAAATAAATACAGCTGCAAGCCCGCAAAAAGCCCCTGACAAATGTTGTTTATTTAATTTCTCAAGTGTAGTCCATTTGGGCGCGAGGAGAAGGGCAGCTGAGTCTTGGCGAGGCCGGAGCACTGCTGAGCCTTTGCTTTTCCTTTCCAGGGGCCATCTTGTCCCCTCCCTGACAGTTTGTTGCCTTTGTGCAACAGCTGAGCTGTGTGCAGCCAGGGACGAGGGACAAAGAAGGGGTTTTCAGACTTTTCCCCAAGAGGTTTACTCACCTCTGGGAAAGACGAGGCCCCATCGATGACTCTAGCCTGGCTGGCATCCAGCCAGGATGATGTGTGTTCTATGAGGATAGAACACATCCGTAGCTCTTTACTGGGGCGGGGATGTGGGACAGTGAGGGTAGCAGTGTGGAACCCTCTGTCTGTAAAGGGTCTAAGCTACGACCTGTTTCAGAAGCAGATCCGTAGTAGGTCGTCTGTTTCCCGCTGCAGGTCCTTTGCAAGGGCCCTGCTTCAACCTCATTTGCCTACAACCAACTCCTTCCCGGTCTTCCCCTGCTGCCCTCCTAGGATGTCTTCTCTGTTGGACAACAAGCGAGGGGCCAGCCCCTTGTTTGTGTGATCTTCAGACCCCTGCAGCTCTTTTAAACTTCCGTTTATGACTTCAATGAAATTATCCACTCCGCAGCGACTGGTTGATCAGCCTAGCTTGCAGCATGTCTTCACCCTATTCCTCAGATCTGAGCCACTATCGCCCCTCCCCTGAGCTTCCCCAGTCTCCACTCCTGTGACCTAGCTCACCTGGCCAGCACGTCTCCACCCTTCTCCTCAGATCTGAGCCACTATCGCCTCTCTTCTGAGCTTCCCCAGGCTCCACTCCTGTGACCTCTGCTTATCACGGCTGCCTGAGAGGAAGTTTGGAAATGTTGGTCACATCCTGTGTCTTCTGATGGAGGAGGGTCATCTGTCTATGTGTTACTTTCACTGGTTAATAAAGAAACTGCCTTGGCCCTTCAATAGGACAGAAAATTAGGTAGGTGGAGTAGACAGAACAGAATTGTGGGAGAAAGAAAGCAGAGTCAGGCAGACGCCTCAGGCAGTCACCATGACTCTCCTCTCGGAGACAGAGGCAGGTTAGGATCTTCTCCGTAAGCTACCACCTTGTGGTGCTACACACATTAATAGAAATAGGTTAAGCAAGATGTGGAAATTAGCCAATAAGAGGCTGAAACTAATGGGCCAGGCAGTGTTTAAAAGAATACAGTTTCCCTGTAATTATTCTGGGGTGTAAAGCTAGCCGTGCGGAGCTGGGTGGGACGAAAAGCAGGCCTGCCCACAGCTCCTTCTACAGTCCTCTGCCTGGAAGCTCTCGGGCCCTCCTGTCACACCACTGATGAAAGACAGGTAGAGACTTACCTGTGGCTCACTAGGTTCTGACCCGTGAACACTCTGGCTTTATTTCCAGCCACACCTTTCTTGATCATTCTGTTACATCCATACTGCTGTTCTTGGGAGTTCCAGAAGAGTCTACGCACAATCCCTGCTGGTCACCCAAACAGTGAAGGACTCATTCCTTATACTCCCAGGATCCTACTCCATCAACACCTGGTTCACTGGCCTTCTTTGATCACCTTCCCAGAGGCCCTCACTGTGTGCTGGCTCTGTTCCCGCCCATCACGTTCTTCACATCATAGATCATGCCTTTAATCGGTTCCCTCTCAACTTTCTCCTAGGAAGCAGGCACAGTCCACAAGGACTTGTATTTCCCTACTTCTCTCTGCCCACTGCCTAGACCAACCCCAGACAGACACACAAGAGGATGTTCCATGGGACTATCTGGCTCATGGGAATGCCATGTTTCAATCAATGCCAAGCCTCTGTTGGGTGTGACCAGCTTGCAAGATGACCAGATTTTTGAGGTCAGGTTGCTTCTGCTGGTTGTTGGCGGTTGTCTGTCCATCTTTTTGTTTGTTTGTTTACCTATCCCCCCTACAGTTAAGGGCAGAGATTCTCCAGCCAAGGTCTTGGAGATTCATGGTGAAATGTGGTTAGAAAATAGGGGTATCCTCCCCGCAAATAAAATAGGACAAGACCAGTATAGTTAGAACACTAGAGGAGGAAGGATTGCCAGATGAAATCTAGACAAGTAGAATCTTCCAGAAAGCTATGCTTTCTTTGAGGCTAGGGAGATAGTGGAACGGGTAAAGTTTTACCTTGCAGGCATAAGAACCCTGATTTGATCCAGATTTGAAACCCTCATTATGCCTTTATTTTATTCTATTTTATCTATCTATCTATCTATCTATCTATCTATCTATCTATCTATCTATCTATCTATCTATCTATCTATCTATCTATCTATCTATCTATCTATCTGTCTATCATCTATCTATCTATCATCTATCTATCATCTATCTATCTATCTATCTATCTATCATCTATCTATCTATCATCTATCTATCTATCTATCTATCTATCTATCTATCTATCTATCGACAGGGCTTCTCTGTAGCTTTGGAGACTGTCCTGTAGACCAGGCTGACCTTGAACTCACAGAGATCTGCTTGCCTCTGCCTCCCGGGTGCTAGGATTAAAGGTGCCACTACCTCCAGGATCATTACGCCTTTATAGTCCCAGTGCCAATGAAACAGAGACAGGCAGGTCCCTGGGGCATGCTGGCCGGTCAGCCAAGCCTAGGTATTGAGTCCTAGGTCAGTGAGAGACCCTGTCTCTAAAAGCGAGGTGGTCAGAGCCCGAGGAACAACGCCCAGTCTTCTCCTCTGACCTCTATACACACGTGCATACACACACACATACTTTACCCCTTCCCCACCAAAGCAGACACGCACTCAAAGGATCACATGGACATTTAGTTTGGTCCTTTAGTAGGTGACTGATAAAAGGCCTTGCTCCCGGGTGGCAGCTGTGCGCTCTTTGTTAGTTGAAGGATGCTTTCAGCCCGGCAGCTCTGCATCTCAGCATGAGCTGTGGGGCCATATGTTGACCAGGAGATGTGCCTCCACTTTGCCGTGGAAAGCCATATATGTTCACAACAAATTTTGCTTGGTTTTGCATGCAGTCTCCGGAAGGACCTCAGGGTCAAAAGAGCACTAAGGTGTCTCACACAGCCCTGACCTGAATAATGCATGCATTTCCCTGCTTCTCTGATGCCTTAGGGCTCTGATTTATGGCCACGAACATGCCCCTCCACTCGCCCTGGCTTTTGTTAATGACCTATCATGAATTATCCACAAAATGTATGTTAGACGAGCTAATTAGGCATTAACTTTACATTAGAGATCAACCACATGATTGGACCCTTCACAGCTACTGAAGTGCTGGCACGGGGCAGTAAGCACTGGAGAGGAGAAAGCAAAATGACCAGGAGTGGGAAGCTGGGAAGATGAGAGAGGTGTGAGCCTGCCTGGGAGGGAAGGCGGGCAGGGCACAGGCAAATGAACATTAGGGAATCGGTAGGTTAGCTATGTGGTCACATGTAGTGGGAAAGGATAGATAAAGGTGACATCCTGGAAGCTCTAGGCTTTTGGGAATGTCCCTCATCCCAAATCATGTGGAGGCCAAAAATTGACTCTGGCATATGTTCCTCTACAGCTCTCCACCTTCTCTTTTGAGACAGGGTCTCTTTGCTGGACTGGAAGCATGCTCTTGGGCTGGACTAGCTGGCCAGTGAGCTGTAGGGATGCACCCGTCCCCATCCTAGTTGCTGGGATTGCAGTCATGAGTCTCTGTTCCCATTTTTTGTGTGGGTATCAGGAGTGTGAATCAGGTCCTCATGCTTGTACGACAAACATTTTCTATACTGAGCCACCTTCCTGGCCCCTTGTTTTTATTGGTACCATTGTTTGAGGGTCTCACTATGTAACTCAAACTTACTATATAACCCAGGCTGGCTATAGACCCTCAATTCTCCTGCCTCAGCTTCCCGAGTGCTGAGATTCCAGGCCTGTGATGCCTTGCCCAGCTTCTGTTTCCCATCTACCCATATGCCCTCTCTTCTCCCTGAAGAAATGTGTCTTTTAGTACTCATAATTAAAGAAAGCCCAGCTCAACAGCTTCCCTGGGCCACCTTAAAATTGAATTAGTATCCTGACATGAACCAGGAATGATTGGTTAAGGGAAGATAGATAAAATCCTTCTAATAAGTATCTCTGAGACCTTGGATAATGAATGTAGATAAGCTAAACATTGATAAATTGTTACACTGACATATATCAAACACATATATGTACACACACACACACACACACATTTCAACATTACAGCTTTCAGACCATGTCCTCTTCTATAATCCAGCTTAATTTATTGACTCTACCTGGGATGTGGTTTGGGCCAGCTTTCTTTTTCTCCAATTAACGGATGGAGAAACGGGGATGTGGCTCAGCTGCTAGAGTACTCACCTAGCATGTATGGAGGTGTGGGCTCCATCCGCAGCACCTCATTAACAAGGTACCATGTAACCCCAGCTCTCAGGAGAAGGAGGCAGGAGGATCAGAAGTTCAAAGTCGTCTTTGGTTGTCTGCAAGCCTGGGCTGTGGGAGACCCCGTCTTGGGGGAATGGGGGAGGGTTGAGAGTCTCAGAGGAGGCGAACTGTGGGGAGGAGCCAGGAACTGAACCTTGGCCTACATTCCAAGTTTGGCTCTGTTTTCATGGTGGCGTTGGCCTCACGTCTCGTTCCCTTTTTACGGGTGCAGTTCTTGGTTATGCAGTGAGTGAGGTGTGGGGCAGGACTCTTCTGCCCCTTCTGTTAATGCAAACTGTCCTGCCCTGTAGGTGGCTGTGCTGTGCATCACAAGGCCCATGCCCACCATCTACCATGGCCGTAGATGACCAAATGAGAGGCAGGTGCCTGGTCAAAGGCAGGCGAGCAGCAGGTTTGCTGTGAACGGCGGACAGACAAGTCAGTTACATGGCCCCTTAGAGGCCTGAGCTACAGGATATACCACCAACCTGTAGGCAAGGACAAGAGACTGACAGAAGGCACCGGGGGTGGGCAATTGTGGGGGTCTTTGTGAGAACCAGGGACCAGTACTGATCATTGGGATCCAAGAAGGAAATCCAGTTTAACACAAGTTAGTTAGCTGGTGTCGGTTAAGATTTTTTAGAGTCAGACACCAGATAGTTTATTTCAGACATATTTAAGATCAGTACAATTTGGAAAAATGTTTCTTGGTGTAACCCAATCCCCTGTGCACAGCGAGGCATGATGACATTAAACTCTTCCCAAAGCATGTGTCACTTCTTCCACGGAGATGGGCTCTATAGATAAGCTACACGTGCTATCTCAAGGCCTTAGGGAACATCTGGGGTGGTTTCCATCACACAGAGCATAAGGGGTTATTGTTATTAGCCACCTCTGGTCCTGGCTATGTAACCCTGGAAGAGCCCCCCTCCCTACAGATAACACAGAGGTCCCCTAGACTGCCTTGGCTTTTTGATAGGGAGTGAAGGAGATGCCTTGGGCAGATGCCATGCCTCTCCTCAGTGAGACAGTCGCCATGAAGCCAGCCACCAGGTCAGACATGCTTAATCTTTCCCTGTAAGACACCACCTCGTGGTGCTACACACATTACTAAATATGGGTTAAAGCAAGATGTGAGAGTTAGCTAGTAAGAGGCTGAAACTAATGGGCCAGGCAGTGTTTAAATGAATACAGTTTGTGTGTTGTTATTTCGGGGCATAAGCTAGCCAGGCGGCCAGGAGCAGGGTGGTGGGAATACGGCCCGCAGCTCCTCACTACAGACCCCATCTCAGGAGGACAGTGTGGAACAAAGTGGGGTGGAGGGAAAAAGAGGTGAACGTGGCTCCCTCCATCTCCTCCTTCCTCACAGACCGTCCTGTGATCTGCTGTGCTCCCCTCAGCACGATGAGCTGAAAGTGAGCGACTTTCTCCCATCAATGGGTCTCTCAGACAATTTGTTGGGAAAAAAAAAAAGTGCCTGCCTCTAAATTCCCTTTGCAGACCGATGGCCTGGAGGTGTGTTGTCTCAGGAGCTGGGACACACAAATCGTGCGTGTTGGGTTGCCTTGAGTTTTATTAAAACGGAAAATAAATCCACACTCAAGACAAGTGGTGGCTAAACTTCACTTTGCAGAAGTTCGCTGTGGTTTTCGGACTTTTCAAGACCGCTCTGGGGAAGGCACATTTGTAGCTGCCAAATTACTCTCATCAGGTTTTTCTTTTTTCTTCATTGTTTTAGTCCTAAGTGAGCGAAGGCTTTGCGGGACGCAAATAGCGTGGCTTAGTTAGGATGCTTGGGACGAAGCCAGCTGTGGTCCTCTCAGGTGTGTGTGTGTGTGTGTGTGTGTGTGGTGTGTGTGGCTATTACTCATATTCTGCATGCTTCTAGAAATGACTTTGCATGTGGGAATTGGCTAAGAGCCCTGTGGCAGAGAAGGAAGGCGGAGCGGACCTAGCATCCAGGATTATCCCACCTTTGCCTGCCCTTTGGATTGACCTAACTGCATCCCAACTCGACTCGATTTTCAAGTTGCTTGATTTTGCTTTTCTTACCTCTTTTTACTCCTCCTCGTCCTCCTCGTCCTCCTCGTCCTCCTCCTCGTCCTCCTCCTTCTCCTCCTCCTCCTCCTCCTCCTCCTCCTCCTCCTCCTCCTCCTCCTCCTCCTCCTCCTCTCTCTTCTCTTCTTCTCTTCTTCTTCTTCTTCTTCTTCTCTTCTTCTTTCT